>NC_070597.1:4109923-4149938 GCF_027409825.1 Scomber japonicus | reverse complement strand
AAAGGAAAAAAGGAAGGAAGGTAGAAATGAAGGATAGAGGGAGGAAGGAAAGGAGGAAAGAAGGAGGGAGTAGGAAGGAAGGGAGGAATGGAAGGAAGGAGGGAGGGAGGGAGAAAGGAAAAGAGGAAGGGAGGAAGGAAGGAAGGAGGGAGGGAGGGAGGGAGGGAGAAAGTAAAAGAGGAAGGGAGGAAGGAAGGAAAGAAGGACAGAGGAAAGAACGAAGGGAGGAAGGTAGGGGAATGGAGAAAGGAAAGAAGGAGGGAGGTAGGAAGGAAGGGAGGAAGGAAAGGCGGGAGGAGGGAAGGAGGGAAGGAAGGGAGGAATGGAAGGAAGGAGGGAGGGAGGGAGAAAGGAAAAGAGGAAGGGAGGAAGGAAGGAAAGAAGGACAGAGGAAAGAACAAAGGGAGGAAAGAAGGAAGGAAGAAAGGAAGGAGGGAGGGAGGTAGGAAGGAAGGGAGGAAGGAAAGGCGGGAGGAGGGAAGGAGGGAAGGAAGGGAGGAATGGAAGGAAGGAGGGAAGGAGGGAAGGAGGGAGAAAGGAAAAGAGGAAGGGAGGAAGGAAGGAAAGAAGGACAGAGGAAAGAACGAAGGGAGGAAGGTAGGGGAATGGAGGAAGGAAAGAAGGAAGGGAGGAAAGAGAGAGGAAGGAAAGAAAGAGAGAAGGAAGAAAGGAAGGAGGGAGGGAGGTAGGGAGAAAAGGAAAGAGAGGGAGGAAGGAAGGAAGGAAGGAAGGAACAGTCAAAACAGACAGGGTCAATTTGACCCGGGAGGACGACAGGAAGGTTGAAGTTTCTAATCAACTCACCCAGCCTTTCCTCTAACAGTTCCTCCATTGTTATTTCTTCTTCGTGTCTCACTAGAGCTACGTATGGAGTAGTGACAGCAACACTGCCCCCCATGGTTTCCGGTGTACTGCTCCGTTTGGTCTAACTGAGCCTTTACTGAGAGATAAGAGAAGGAGAAGTTATAATGAGATACAACCACAGACAGACACAATGTACTGCTGAACTTGTTCCACATACTCACTGTTCCTCCTCTCAGTGTTCTGTCACACTTTCTATTTTAATATCAGTCTGGCTTAAAAAACATTGTCTCTGTTGCCTTCAGCTGCTAAATGTGGGGTCACTAGTTCCTGAGCTGTTAACCCAAGAAAGCCTCTTTAACCCAAATGTGTTAAACATCCAATCAAAGCTGCATATTATTCATGACTCATTAAACAACTGGATATAAGAGTATGTGTCATTCCAGCCTTTCCCTCTCTCTCTCTACCTCTCTCGCTCTCTCCACCTCTCTCTACCTCTCTCTCTCTCTCTTTCTATCCACCTCTCTCTACCCCTCTCTCTCTCTATCCACCTTTCTCTCTCTGTCTCTCTCTCTCTATCCACCTCTCTCTCTCTCTATCTCTCTCTCGCTCTCCCTCTCTCTACCTTTCTCTTTCTCTCTCTCTACCTCTCTCTCCACTTCTCTCTCTATCCACCTCTCTACTCTCTCTCCACCTCTCTCTCTACCTCTCTTTCTCTCTCCACCTCTCTCTCTCTCTCTCTCTATCCACATCTCTTTATCTCTGTCTCTACTTCTCTCTCTTTCTCTCCACCTCTCTCTCTCTCTCTCTCCACATCTCTTTATCTCTCTCTACTTCTCTCTCTATCCACCTCTCTCTACCGCTCTCTCTCCACCTCTCTCTCTCCACCTCTCTACCTCTCTTTCTCTCTCCACCTCTCTCTCTCTCTACGTCTCTCTCTCTCCACCTCTCTCTCTCCACCTCTCTACCTCTCTTTCTCTTTCCACCTCTCTCTCTCTCTAACGTCTCTCTCTACCTCCACCTCTCTCTCTACTTCTCTCTCTCTCTCTCTCCACATCTCTTTATCTCTCTCTCTCTACCTCTCTCTGTCTCTCTCTCTACCCCTCTCTCTCTCCACCTCTCTACTCTCTCTCCACCTGTCTCTCTACCTCTCTTTCTCTCTCCACCTCTCTCTCTCTCTACCTCTCTCTCTCTCTCTCTCTACTTCTCTCTACCTCTCTCTCTCTACCTCTCTTTCCCTCTCCACCTCTCTCTCTCTCTCTCTTACCTACTCTCTCTCTCTCTCTCTACCTCTCTCTGTCTCAACCTCTCTCCACCTCTCTCTACCTCTCTGTCTCTACTTCTCTCCCCCCCCCCCCACCCCCCCCCCTCTCTCTCTCTTCTAACACAATGAGTCTGTTGTTGCAATCAAAGACAGAAAGCAGACACTTCCCCATACTTCATACTTCGTTACGCTACGAGGAAGTTCACACACAACCTTTACAGGAACACAGAGGATTTACAAAAATGTTTCTATTGGCAAAGGTTGAAAAGAAAATGTCGATGCCACTTTCACATGTGTTTAAATACCAATCAATAAATCAATCAATCAAACATATTTATATAGCAGCTTTGTAGGTTAATGTAGTTCAAAGTGCTTTATAGCTGATAATTCATAGCTAATAAGATTATAATGTATCCGTGGAAGGAAAGGAGGGAGGGAGGAAGGGAGGAAGGGAGGAAAAGGCGAGAGGAAGGAAGGAAGGAAGGAAGGGAGGAAGAAGGAAGGAAAGGAGGGAGGAAGGTAGGAGGGAAGGAAGGAAGAAGGAAGGAAAGGAGGGAGAAAGGGAGGAAGAAGGAAGGAGAGGAAAGAGCGAGGGACGAAGGAAAAGGAGGAAGGAAGAAGGAACGAAAGGAGGGAGGAAGGAAGGAAGGAAAGGAGGGAGCGGGGGAGGAAGGAAGGGAGGAAAGAAGAAGGAAGGAAAGGAGAGAGCGAGGGAGGAAGGAAGGAAGGAAGCATGCGTCCCATCACTGCTCACTGCGGAGAGCCTCCAGGTCATTTTTCGCTGACTCTTATTATGAAAACATTTTCTTGTGTCTGGAGTCGGTTCAGGGAGGAAGATCTATTTCTACTCCTCATCGTGACTTCTGATCATTTTATTTTGTAGGTCATGAGAGAAGGGATTTATCTGCAGCTGAAACATCTAATTTCTTGGCCTCCTTTCTTCTTCACGTTCCTTCCTCTCGTATCCTACAGCAGGAGAGGAATTCTTTTGGTCTCTGCTCAATTTGTTTGCTCGGTGATGAAGATTAACTGGAGTTGTTTCATCTGGTCCTCGACGCCCACATGGCAGCGATTTGACTCTGATCGGTCCGAGCCTTTCAAAATAAAAGAGAACAATTATGTATCTTTTAAGAGACAGAGAGAGAGAGAGAGAGAGAGAGAGAGAGGTGGAGAGAGAGAGGGGGGGGGAGAGAGAGAGAGAGAGAGAGAGGGAGGGGAGAGAGAGGTGGAGAGAGAGCGAGGTAGAGAGAGAGAGAGCGAGGTAGAGAGAGGTGGAGAGAGAGAGAGAGGTGGAGTGAGAGGGAGAGGTGGAGTGAGAGAGAGAGAGAGAGAGAGAGAGAAGTGGAGAGAGCTTAAACTTGAGCTATGATCTCTTAAAGCAGGGGTGTCAAACATGCGGCCTGTGGGCCAGAAGCGGCCCGCCGAGAAGTCCACTCCGGCCCAGTTTCCTTCTTCCTCTTTTCTTTCCTTCTGTCTGTCCTTCCTTTCTTCCTCCCTATCTTATTTTCCTTCCTTCTTTCCTTCCATCTGTCCTCCCTTCCTTTCTTCCTTCCTGTATTCTTTCTTCTCCTCCTTCCTTCCTTCCTTCCTTCCTCCTTTCCTTCTCTCCTTCATTCATGTATTCTCATTCTTCTCCTCCTTCTTTTCCTTCCTTCCATCTGTCTTCCCTTCCTTCCTCCCTGTCTTCTTTTCATTCCTTCCTCCCTTCCTTCCTCCCTCCCTCCCTCCCTCCCTTCCTTCCTTCCTTCAATGCACCGGCCCAGATAAGATCAAATTGGGCTGTATGTGACCCTTGAATGAAGATGAGTTTGACCCCTCTGTCTTAAAGCCTTCTTGGATGGAACAAAGTAATAATAAGAGCGGCTGACAGCTACATTTCATTTCATTTGTTCCTTTTCCCCTCTTTTAAGGAGCTGGTAGGAGATGAAGCTGCTGGTAGGAGATGAAGCTGCTGGTAGGAGATGAAGCTGCTGGTAGGAGATGAAGCTGCTGGTAGGAGATGAAGCTGCTGGTAGGAGATGAAGCTGCTGGTAGGAGATGAAGCTGCTGGTAGGAGATGAAGCTGCTGGTAGGAGATGAAGCTGCTGGTAGGAGATGAAGCTGCTGGTAGGAGATGAAGCTGCTGGTAGGAGATGATGCTGCTGGTAGGAGATGAAGCTGCTGGTAGGAGATGAAGCTGCTGGTAGGAGATGAAGCTGCTGGTAGGAGATGAAGCTGCCGGTAGGAGATGAAGCTGCCTGGTAGGAGATGAAGCTGCCGGGTAGGAGATGAAGCTGCTGGTAGGAGATGAAGCTGCTGGTAGGAGATGAAGCTGCCGGTAGGAGATGAAGCTGCCGGTAGGAGATGAAGCTGCTGGTAGGAGATGAAGCTGCCATCATCTGAGCTCAGAAATGCCTTTAAAAACACAAAGAGCTCCATTCAGAGGCCGTTTCCCACAGTCACACCATCCAGAGGACACTCAGGCTCATCTGTCAGTCCAGCACACAGCCGGGAGTCATTACGGAGAGCAGCAGGAAAACATTCACAGGAAAACATTAAGAAGGAAGGAAAGGAAAGGAGGGAGCGAGGGAAGAAGGAAGGAAGGGAGGAAGAAGGAAGGAAAGGAGGAAGGAAGGAGAGGAGAGAGCAAGGGAGGAAGGGAGAAAGAAGGATGGAAGGAAGGGAGGAAGAAGGAAGGAAAGGAGGGAGCGAGGGAGGGAGGAAAGAAGGGAGGAAGGAAGGGAGGAAGGAAGAAGGAAGGAAAGGAGGGAGTGAGGGAGGAAGGAAGGAGAGGAGAGAGCGAGGGAGGAAGGAAGGAAGGGAAGGAAGGAAGGAAAGGAGGAAGGAAGGGAGCAAGAAAGAAGGAAAGGAGGGAGGGCGGAAGGAAAGGAGGAAGGGAGGTAGGGAGGGAGGAAGGAAGGAAGGGAGGAAGGAAGGGAGGAAGAAGGAAGGAGAGGAGAGAGCAAGGGAGGAAGGAAGAAGGAAGGAAAGGAGGAGAGCGAGGGAGGAAAGAAGGGAGGAAGAAGGATGGAAAGGGGGGAGGGAGAAAGGAAGGAAGGGAGGAAGGAAGAAGGAAGGAAAGGAGGAAGGGAGGAAGGAAAGAAGGAAGGAAGGATGGGAGGAAGGAAAGAAGAGACAGAGGAAAGAAGGAAGGACAGAGAGATGAGAAATGAGAGAAAGGGAGCAGGAAGTGTTTCTGCCATCTCAACACTTAACAAACACACAGGAATGATTCCCACAGCTTACCACAATATTTTACTAGAGTTCAGCTGTCCGTGGGGCTCAGCGGGGGGGGGCAGGGGGGCAGCGGTGGGCGGGGGGGGGGGCGACAGGGGGCGGGGGTATCGGAGGCAGACAGAGAGACTCCTTTACTCTGTGAACTGCTGCTCACTATACTTCATAAACCACAGAGACAAACGATAGAGGACATTTATCATTCTAACGTTTTCAGCTGTTAGGGTCAATGTTCCCTTCCTTCCTTCCTTCCATCTTTCCTTCCTTCCTTCCAACCTTAATACCTTCCTTCCTACCTACCTTCCTTTCTTCCTTCCTACCTTCCTTCCTCCTGTCTTTCCCTCCATCTGTCCTTCCTTCCTCCCTTCCTTCCATCTTTCCTTGCTTCCTACCTTCCTTCCTTCCTTCCTTTCTTCCTTCCAACCTTCCTTCCATCTTTTGTTCCTTCTGTCCTTCTTTCTTTCCTTCCCTCCATCTGTCCTTCCTTCCTCCCTTCTTTCCTTTTCCTCCATCTGTCCTTCCTTCCTTCCTTCATCCTTCCTGTATCTTTCTAGAAGAGAAACACCAAAGCTGGAGAATTGCAGTTTACCTTCCTTCCTTCCTTGCTACCTTCCTTGCTACCTTCCTTCCATCTTTCCTTGCTTCCTACCTTCCTTCCTTTCTTCCTTCCTACCTTCCTTCTATCTTTTGTTCCTTCCTACCTTCCTTCTTTCCTTCCCTCCATCTGTCCTTCCTTCCTCCCTTCCCTCCATCTGTCCTTCCTTCCTCCCTTCCTTCCTTCCTTCCATCTGTCCTTCCTTCCTCCCTTCCTTCCTTCCTGTCTCTTTCTAGAAGAGAAACACCAAAGCTGGAGAATTGCAGTTTACCTTGCTACCTTCCTTCCTCCCTTCCTTCCATCTTTCCTTCCTTCCTTCCAACCTTCCGTCCATCTTTCGTTCCTTCTGTCCTTCCTTCCTTCCTTCTTTCCTTTCCTCCATCTGTCCTTACTTCCTTCCTTCCTGTCTCTTTCTAGAAGAGAAACACCAAAGCTGGAGAATTGCAGTTTACCTTCCTTCCGTCCTTCCTTCCTTGCTACCTTCCTTTCTACCTTCCTTCCATCTTTCCTTGCTTCCTACCTTCCTTCCTTTCTTTCTTTCTTCCTTCCTACCTTCCTTCTATCTTTCGTTCCTTCCTTCCTTCCTACCTTCCGTCTTTCCTTCCCTCCATCTGTCCTTCCTTCCTCCCTTCCCTCCATCTGTCCTTCCTTCCTCCCTTCCTTCCTTCCTTCCCTCCATCTGTCCTTCCTTACTCCCTTCCTTCCTTCCTGTATCTTTCTAGAAGAGAAACACCAAAGCTGGAGAATTGCAGTTTACCTTCCTTCCTTCCTTGCTTCCTACCTTCCTTCCATCTTTCCTTCCTTCCTTCCTGTCTCTTTCTAACGCCGCTTGTTTCTGGCACTAGAAGAGTCTTAATGAGATTCCCAAAGTGCAAAGATCATTAATGTTTTAACGAGTGTGACTCCCAGCTGGGGTGAGACAAAATGTACTCAGTGTGGTTCGGGCGGCTAAAGGTTGAAATAATATGATCAGACCCACACAGGCTCCTCTCCTCACACTGAACCCTTCCCTTATCCTAAATCATGACATGTATTTGGCTTTGCAGGAGTTGAAATATGACTCTGTTATCTCGCAGGAACCCACAGAACAGTGTGTTTCTGGCTCCTGCTGAATCCTCCGTGTAACCTCACACTCACACACACACACACACACACACACACACACACACACACACACACACACACACACACACACACACACTCACACACATCAAATATTCATATGAAGATGTGTGGTTCAAAACACACTCTGCATTTATTAAAAGTCACAGAGTTTAAATAATAGATTATGTAATGTGACACTGGTACAGTAGATGCTTTGTCCTCCTCCTCCTCCTCCTCCTCCTCCTGCCAAGGAGGAAGAAAGAAGGAAAGGAGGGAGGAAGGAAGGAAGGAAGGAAGGAAGGAAGGAAGGGAGGAAGGGGGGAAGGAAGGAAGGAAGGGAGGGGGGAAGAAGGAAGAAAAGGAAGGAGGGAGGAAGGGAGGGAAGAAGGAAGGAAGGAAAGAAGGAAGGGAGGAAGGAAGGGAGAAAAAAGAAGGAAGGGAGGGAGGAAGGAAGGGAGGGAGGGAAAAAGAAGGAAGGAAGGAAGGAAGGGAGGAAGAAGGAAAGTAGGGAGGAAGGAAGGGAGGAAGGAAGAAGGAAAGAAAGGAGGGAGTACAGTAGATGCCTCCTCCTCCTCCTCGTCCTGCCAAGGAGGAAGAAAGGAGGGAGGGAGGAAGGAAGGAAGGGAGGAAGAAAGAAAGAAAGAAAGAAAGAAACAAAGAAGGAAGGAAGGAAGAAGGAAAGTAGGGAGGAAGGAAGGGAGGAAGGAAGAAGGAAAGAAAGGAGGGAGTACAGTAGATGCCTCCTCCTCTTCCTCCTTCTCCTCCTCGTCCTGCCAAGGAGGAAGAAAGAAGGAAAGGAGGGAGGAAGGAAGGAAGGGAGGAAGGAAGGAAGGAAGGGAGAAAGGAAGAAGGAAGGAAAGGAGGGAGTACAGTAGATGCCTCCTCCTCATCCTGCCAAGGAGGAAGAAAGAAGGAAAGGAGGGAGGAAGAAAGGAAGAAGGAAAGGAGGGAGGAAGGAAGGAAGGGAGGAAGGGGGGAAGAAGGAAGGAAAGGAAGGAAGGAAGGAAGGGAGGGGGGAAGAAGGAAGGAAAGGAAGGAGGGAGGAAGGGAGGGAGGAAAGAAGGAAGGAAGGAAGGAAGGGAGGAAGGAAGGGAGAAAAAAGAAGGAAGGGAGGGAGGATGGAAGGGAGGGAGGGAAAAAGAAGGAAGGAAGGAAGGAAGGGAGGAAGGAAGGGAGGAAGGAAGAAGGAAAGAAAGGAGGGAGTACAGTAGATGCCTCCTCCTCCTCCTCGTCCTGCCAAGGAGGAAGAAAGGAGGGAGGGAGGAAGGAAGGAAGGGAGGAAGGGAGGAAGAAAGAAAGAAAGAAAGAAAGAAAGAAACAAAGAAACAAAGAAGGAAGGAAGGAAGAAGGAAAGTAGGGAGGAAGGAAGGGAGGAAGGAAGAAGGAAAGAAAGGAGGGAGTACAGTAGATGCCTCCTCCTCCTCGTCCTGCCAAGGAGGAAGAAAGAAGTAAATGAGGAAGGAAGGAAAGTAGGAAGAAGGAAGGAAAGGAAGTGCGGGAGAAGAAAGGAAGGAGGGAGTACAGTAGATGCCTCCTCCTCCTCTTCCTCCTCCTCCTCTTCGTCCTGCTGCCAATGAAAAGTAAGGTGTGATCTCTAGAGGACATCATGTGCCATCTGAGCCTGAACCTTAATTATCAATATTCAAACGGTGGTGGCGCCAGTTTGTTATTCTCTCTCTGCTGCAGAATGAACCGAGATGCCCCCCCACCCCTACCCCCCGCCTCCCCCGTTAATCAGCATGATTGTTCACTGTCACGCTCGTACTTCTCGCAGACATCTGGGGGCCATCATTACCTCATCAAGTGTTTAAAAATAGTCACATTTTTATTTAAAGACAAAGCTAACAATCAAACACACATGTTGGCAGTTGAGTTATGAATGTCTGGTGTAAACAAAAGGTTTTTAGTCACATCAGCTTTCTATCTGCATGTGTTGAGCAAACGCTGCCCCCTGCTGGCCATACATGGGAATACATGTTAATATAAAAAGGATTATAAAAAAAACAAACTAACAGCTTTAATAATACAGAGCGAGGGAGGAAAGAAAGGAGGGAGGAAGAAAAGAAGGAAAAGAAAGAAGGACGGAGGAAAGAAGAAAGGGAGGAACATCAGCTTTTTATCTGCATGTGTTGAGTAAATGCTGCCCCCTGCTGGCCAAAAATGAGAACACACGTTAAAATAAAAGGTTCAGTAGAGATCACAATCACATTGAGAGAGCGAGGGAGGAAGGGCGGAAGAAGGAAAGGAGGGAGGAAGGAAGGATGGGAGGAAGAAGGATGGAAGGGAGGAAGGAAGAAAGAAAGAAGGAAAGGAGGGAGGAAGGAAGGAAGGGAGGAAGAAGGATGGAAGGGAGGAAGGAAGAAAGAAGGAAAGGAGGGAGGGAGGAAGGAAGGAAGGGAGGAAGAAGGAAAGGAGGGAGGAAGGAAGGAAGGGAGGGAGGAAGAAAGGAAGGAAGGAAGGGAGGAAGAAGGATGGAAGGGAGAAAGGAAGGAAAGGAGGGAGGGCAGAAGGAAGGGAGGAAAGGAGGGAGGAAGGAAGGAAAGAAGGAAAGGATAAAAAGTAAAGAAAGGAGAGAGGAAGGGAGAAAGGAAGGGAGAAAGGAAGGAAGGGAGGAAGAAGGACGGAAGGGAGGAAGGAAGGATAGGCGGGAGGGCGGAAGGAAGGAAGGAAAGAAGGAAAGAAAGGAGAGAGGAAGGGAGGAAGGAAAGAAGGAAGGGGGGAAAGAAGGAAGGGAGGAACATCAGCTTTTTATCTGCATGTGTTGAGTAAATGCTGCCCCCTGCTGGCCATAAATGAGAACACACGTTAAAATAAAAGGTTCATTGCCAGGATTGAAAGGAGAGAGGGCGGAAGGAAGGATGGAGGAAAGAAGGAAGGGAGGAAGGAAGGAACAAGTCAAAATAAAAGGTTCATTGCAAGAATTTTATTATAAAAAAACAAATAAACAGCTTTAAACATCGTCTCTGTATCAAAGTTCAGTAGAGATCACATGGTGGTAACAGGAAGAGCAGCTAACGGACAGTAGAGTAGTGTGTTGACCTCCAGATGAAGACGAGTAACATGAAAACAGTCAGTCGCTCTTTTTCACAGTAATTTTAACTTCTTTTGAAAATGAAAGTTGAGCAGAATTCAGTCTGAATATTCATCATCAACCCGTAACCCTAAGAAACCGTGTTGAAGTTGAAATACCTTCATTTCATGATGAGTTTAACTACAATCAGAGGCCTTATTTCATGTATTCTATATATAATCATGATATATGTTTAGCTTATAATAATAATATCCTAGTATATTTAATATTTATATATAAAACTATGTGATCATTTCATCTTTTATATAAAAAAAAGACATAAGGACAAAAGTTTGACTCTAGGTCAGAGGTGTCAAAGTCATTTTCAGTCAAGGGCCACAAACAGACCAGTTTGATCTCATGTGGGCCGGATCATTAAAAAGAGGGAAGGAAAGAAGGAAGGAAGGAAGGAAGGGAGGAAGGGAGGGAGGAAATAAGAAAGGAAGGAAGGGAAGACCGGCAAAAGGAAGGAAGGAAGAAAGGTAGGAAGGATAGATGGAAGGAAGGACAGAAGGAAGGAAGGGAGGAAGGACAGAAGGAAGGAAGGGAGGAAGGAAGGATAGGGAGGAAGGACAGATGGAAGGAAGAAAGGGAGGAAGGACAGAAGGAAGGAAAGAAGGAAGGAAGGAAGGAAGGAATGAAGGAAGGAAAAGAAGACAGGGAGGAAGGGAGGAAGAAAGGTTGGAAGGACAGACGGAAGGAAGGAAATGAGGAAGAAGGAAACTGGGCCAGAATGGACCACTTGGCGGGCCGGTTCTGGCCCACGGGCCGCATGTTTGACCCCCCTGCTCTAGATCATCTTTTCTTTTTCCCTTTTTTCTGTCTTTCCATACTAATACAGCCATGGTGAAATTAATAGCTTTATACTATCTATCTATTATATGGGTGTCAAGGAAGGAAGGAAGGAAAGAAGGAAGAAAGAAAAGAAAATGAGACAGGAAGGAAGAAAAAGAAGACATGAAAGGAAGGAAGGGAAGATGTAAGGAAGGGAGGAATAAGTTAAGTGGGCCGGATCAGACCCCTCAGCCGGCCGTATCTGGCCCACGGGCCGCATGTTTGACACCCCTGCTCTATTACATTATTTCTGCAGTGAGGTTTCTTTTCCTTTAACAGATCTTTGAGTCTTTGCTGTTTTGGCCGTTTTCTCCTTTTTAACCTCGTCCTTCTTCACCTTCTCCTTCTCCTTCTTCCCCTCCACCACCCCCTCGCTCCCCTCCCCCTCCCCACCCCCCCTCCCCGTCCTCCGGTTTGGCCGTCACTTTCTTCAGTTTGAGTTTCCCCTTGACGGGAGCCGAGTACGTGAGCGAGGTCTTGATGAAGTCCAGGGGGAAGATGCCAACGTCTCCGTCGAAGCGGTTCTTGGTGACCTGCAGAGACCTTCGGCCGGACGTGGTGACCAGCTTCTTCTCCTGCAGGATGAGGACGTTGTCGGCTTCCTGGCTGGCCTGGAAGAGACGAGGGGAGGGGTCCATACGGGCTTTAGTCTGGAGGATCGCTTCCAGTCCTGCTCCTAGCTTACCTAAGGCTGCTCAATTAATCGAAATTTGAACGTGATTATGATTTAGAGACCAAATTATAAATATCGAAGGGAAACCAATTTTAATAATAACGAGATAGAGCTCAATAACAAAGGTTTTATTTTGAAAAGCTCAGACAGGAAGCCACCGCAGCTCCATTAGTTTGACAGACGCTGAAACACATGACGAAATGTTTTAACTTTCCTTCCTTCCTTTCTTCCTTCCTCTCTTCCTTTCTTACTTTCCTTCCTTCCTTCCTTTCTTCCCTTCCTCCCTTTTTAATAATAATAATAATGAGATAGCGCTTTCCTTCCTTCCTTCCCTTCTTACTTTCCTTCCCTTCTTACTTTCCTTCCTTCCTATCTTCCCTTCTTACCTTCCTTCCTTTCTTTCTTTCTTCATTTCTTCCCTTCTTACCTTCCTTCCTTTCTTCCTTCCAAACAATCTCAAAACTAATAAAATCAGGGGGAAACGATTTTTAATAATAATGAGATAATAATAATGCGCTCAATAAGAAAGGTTTTATTTTGAAAAGCTCAGACAGGAAGCTGACGCAGCTCCGTTAGTTTGACAGAAGCTGAAACACACAACGAAATGTTTTAACTTTTAACTTTCCTTCCTTCCTTTCTTCCTTCCTCTCTTCCTTTCTTACTTTCCTTCCTTCCTTTCTTCCCTTCCTTCCTTCCTTCCTTCCTTCCTTTCTTCCCTTCCTTCCTTCCTTCCTTCCTTCCAAACAATCTCAAAACTAATAAAAATCGAGAAGAAACGATTTTTAATAATAATAATGAGATAGCGCTCAATAAGAAAGGTTTTATTTTGAAAAGCTTAGACAGGAAGCCACCGCAGCTCCGTTAGTTTGACAGAAGCTGAAACACACAACGAAATGTTTGAACTTTTAATTTTCCTTCCTTCCTTTCTTACTTTCCTTCCTTCCTTTCTTCCCTTCTTACCTTCCTTCCTTTCTTTCTTCCTTCCTTCCAAACGATCTCAAAACTAATAAAATCGATGGGGAAACGATTTTTAGCCTTCCTGCGTCAGACGATGCTGAGTTTACTGACTAATTATTAAAAACCAGGAAGTGATGTGTGAACTGTCGTCATGGTAACCAGCTCAGCTCTAATATCTCTGCACATGTTGTGCTGTGTGTTGCGTTAAGCGGCAGATAAAAAGCTGCTGCTTGGAGGGAAAATTAATTGAGCCGAATGAACAAGAAATGTTCAATAAATGCTGCATGTTTCTAAAGTTGAAAAAAATCGTTTTAATGATCGTGATTTCAATTTTGACCCAAATAATCGTGATTATGAGTTTTTTCCATAATCGAGCAGCCCTAATCTTAGTCAATATTTGTCACTGTGCCTTGCTCTCTCTCTCTCTTTTCGGGCAAGGCAGATGTTCACCCACCTAGAGCCCGGTTCTGCTACATATATATATATATATATATATATATATATATATATATATATATATATGTATATATGTGTGTAAATATTCATTATTTTATTTTTTTATTGTATTTATTATGATTTCCTTTATCTACATGGCTCTAATGACTTTTGCCTACAGTCCTCTCTTACCTTAGCAGAACCGAAGATAGAAGCCGTCTGCAGCTCTCGGTCGTCCTCCTCTTTCCTGGGATGAATGATCAGAGTCACGTGACAGCTGGTGTTTGTGGCAAACTTCCTGAACGCTCCGATAATGTGATCCTGGACCGCAAACCTGGATTATAGGAGACATCGTCATCAGTCTGTATCAAAACCCCCCGATAGACTGACTGACTGTGTAGAGACTTAAACTCTACTCAAAAAGACAAATCCTGATTTCTTGTTTTACTGTTGTTATCATAAAGCAAACGAACGGGAGGAAAGAAAGAAGGGAGGAAGGAAGGACGTAGGAAATGAGGAAGGAGGGTAGGAGGTAGGGAGGGAGGAAAGAAAGAAGGACAGAGTAAAGAAGGAAGGGAGGGAGGAAGGGAGGAATGAAGGACAGAAGGAAGGAAGGGAGGAAGGAGGAAAGAGAGAGGAAGGAAAGAAAGAGAGAAGGAGGAAGGAAGGAAGGAAGTAAGGAAGGAAGGAGGGAGGGAGGGAGAAATGAAGGACAGACAGACGGAAGGAAGGAAGGAAGGAAGGAAGGAAGGAAGGAATGAAGGAGGAACTCACTTGTCCACTGAGAGGTTTTCTTGTCCCATCATGAACTGCAGGTTGTCGATGATGACGTGGTTGATGTCGTAGAGGTAGACAGCATGTTGCATCGTGTCCAACACCGTCCTACAGAGAAGATCAGAGAAGAGTCAGACTGAGAACACATGACCTGACAGTGTAACATCACCTACTGTAGACTATAACAGCCTCTTCTGGAAGGAAGGAAGGAAGGAAGGAAGGAAGGAAGGAAGGAAGGGAGGGAGGAACGAAGGGCAGAAGGAAGGAAGGGAGGAAGGAAGGAGGAAAGAGAGAGGAAGGAAAGAAAGAGAGAAAGAGGAATGAAGGACAGACGGAAGGAAGGAAGGAGTGAGGGAGGAACGAAGGACAGAAGGAAGGAAGGGAGGAAGGAAGGAGGAAAGAGAGAGGAAGGAAAGAAAGAGAGGAGGAGGAATGAAGGACAGACAGAAGGAAGGAAGGAGGGAGGAACGAAGGGCAGAAGGAAGGAAGGAGGAAAGAGAGAGGAAGGAAAGAAAGAGAGGAGGAATGAAGGACAGACGGAAGGAAGGAAGGAAGGAAGGAAGGAAGGAAGGAGGGAGGGAGGAAAGAAGGAAGGAGGAAAGAGAGAGGAAGGAAAGAAAGCGAGAAGGAGGAAGGACAGACGGAAGGAAGGAAGGAGGGAAGGAAGGAGGGAGGAATTACTGAATATTCTGTTCTTGGCTGAAACTGACTCTAACCCAGCCCCAATTACATGAAACTGACCAAGATGACCCATAAAGATGCATCCTCACCAGTAGAAGTACAACCCTCTGTCCTAAACCTCTGAGCAGACCTACTTGATGTTCTGCTGTCCGTGGAACGTCATGAAGTAAAGAGCCAGGAAGGAGGAAGGAAGGAAGGAAGGAAGGAAGGAAGGAGACCTACTTGATGTTCTGCTGTCCGTGGAACGTCATGAAGTAAAGAGCCAGGAAGGAGGAAGGAAGGAAGGAAGGAAGGAAGGAAGGAGACCTACTTGATGTTCTGCTGTCCGTGGAACGTCATGAAGTAAAGAGCCAGGAAGGAGGAAGGAAGGAAGGAAGGAAGGAAGGAAGGAAGGAAAGAAGGAAGGAAGGAAGGAAGGAAGGAGACCTACTTAATGTTCTGCTGTCCGTGGAACGTCATGAAGTAAAGAGCCAGGAAGGAGGAAGGGAGGAAGGAAGGAAGGAAGGAAGGAAGGAGGGAAGGAAGGAGACCTACTTGATGTTCTGCTGTCCGTGGAACGTCATGAAGTAAAGAGCCAGGAAGGAGGAAGGAAGGAAGGAAGGAAGGAAGGAAGGAAGGAAGGAAGGAGACCTACTTGATGTTCTGCTGTCCGTGGAACGTCATGAAGTAAAGAGCCAGGAAGGAGGAAGGAAGGAAGGAAGGAAGGAAGGAAGGAAGGAAGGAAGGAAGGAGACCTACTTGATGTTCTGCTGTCCGTGGAACGTCATGAAGTAAAGAGCCAGCTCCTCAAACTTGTCGGCCCAGTAGTCGTACTGCTCCAGGTTCTCCTCCAGACGCTGAGCCGCAAACTGAGTCAGCATGATTTTAGCCAGACGCACGTTGTTGATCTCAAAGCTTCCCCACAGCGTGTTCACGCCCTGCATGCAGAGGTCCAGGGCCAGCTCGCTGATGAACGTCGTCTTCCCACTTCCTGTTGGACCTGGTGAACAGAGAGACACACAAACTCAACATCAGAGTCTGACTGATACGGGATTTTTGAAACAGATACCAATTTTAAAATAGAAAAATTCACCAATTACTGGAAGGAAGGAAGGAAGGAAAGGAGTATGGAGGGAGGGAGCAAGGAAGGAAGGAAGGAAAGGAGTATGGAGGGAGGGAGCAAGGAAGGAAGGAAAGGAGTATGGAGGGAGGAAAAGAGGAAGGACATAAGGAGAGAAGTAAGGAAGGAAGGAAGGAAAGGAGTATGAAGGAGGAAAAGAGGAAGGACATAAGGAGAGAAGTAAGGAAGGAAGGAAGGAAGGAAGGAAAGGAGTATGGAGGGAGGGAGCAAGGAAGGAAGGAAGGAAAGGAGTATGGAGGGAGGGAGCAAGGAAGGAAGGAAGGAAGGAAAGGAGTAAGGGGGAGGAAAAGAGGAAGGACGTAAGGAGAGAAGAAAGGGAGGAAGGAAGGAAGGATAAAGGAAGGAAGGAAGGAGTATGGAGGGAGGGAGCAAGGAAGGAAGGAAGGAAAGGAGTAAGGAGGGAGGAAAAGAGGAAGGACGTAAGGAGAGAAGGAAGGGAGGAAGGAAGGAAGGAAGGAAGGAAGGAAGGAAGGAGTAAGGAGGGAGGGAGGGAGCAAGGAAGGAAGGAAGGAAGGAAGGGAGTATGGAGGGAGGGAGCAAGGAAGGAAGGAAGGAAAGGAGTATGGAGGGAGGGAGCAAGGAAGGAAGGAAGGAAGGAAAGGAGTAAGGGGGAGGAAAAGAGGAAGGACGTAAGGAGAGAAGGAAGGAAGGAAGGAAGGATGGCAGGAAGGAAGAAAGGAAGGAAAGGAGTAGGGAGGGAGGAAAAGAGGAAGGACGTAAGGAGAGAAGGAAGGGAGGAAGGACAGGAGGAAGGAAGGAAGGAAGGAAGGGAGGAAGGAAGGAAGGACGGATGAAAGAAGGAAGGAAGGAAGGAAGGAAAGAAAGGAGTATGGAGGGAGGGAGGGAGGAAAGAAAGGAGGAAGGAAGGCAGGAAGGAAAGGAGGAAGGACGTAAGAAGAGAAGGAAGAGAGGAAGGAAGGAAGGAAGGAAGGAAGGAAGGACAGGAGGAAGAAAGGAAGGAAGGAAGGAAGGAAGGAAGGAAGGAAGGAAGGAAAGGCGTATGGAGGAACCCTTAAACATCTCCATACCTGTGAAGACCGTCAGCTCTCCCTTCCTGTGCCCCTTCAGGATCTTGTTGAGCTGTGGGAACCTGGCCCACTTCACTCCGGCCACCTGCTCCGTGTTCACCAGCTCTCCGTACACGTCCTCTCTCAGCTGCTTGAACGACACGATGGACTTGTGAGCCGCCGGTATGGACGTCTTAATGATCTGGCTCAAGTTCTTCCCCCGAGCCAGCGCCTGGACGGGGCACGGCCGCTCCTCCCCGGGCCTCACCAGCGAGCACCGCCTCAGACCCAGCTTACGGGAGAAGATCTTAGACGCCTCCCAGGAGCGCATGTCACCCCCGAGCCACAGAGTCACCCGCCTGAACTGCTCCAGGTAAGGCAGCAGGATGGGTGGGAGGCAGCTGACACCCCGTGGGAGAGCCACGCTGGGGAGTCCCGTAGCCTGACTCACGGCCAGGGTGTCCAGCTCGTGACCCGTCAGCACCACCTCGGGGTCCATGCGGCTCACCAGAGGCAGGCCGAACAGGTTGTAGTAGGAGTTAGACTTTGGGACGGTGGCTTCGTGGTAGGTGACGGTGTCGGTGTCGGTGCTCTGGGCGGAGAGGAGCTTCACGCCTTTTAAGGAGGAGTCGGGACCGCCGAACCACGGGAAGACCAGACTCTTGGTGGGTTTGAAGAGCCGCACGCCGAACTTCTTCAGGGTTGCGTTTGAGATCTTTGTGATCTGAAACAGAACATTGATTCAACTTCCTGTCCTCGTACTCCAGGGTCAAAACTGACCCTGTATGTTTTGACTGTTCCTTCCTTCCTTCCTTTCCTTCCGTCTTTCCTCTGTCCTGCCTTCCTTCTTCCTCCCTTTCATCCTTCCATCCATCCTTCCTTCATTTCTCCCTTCCTCTGTCCTTTCCTCCCTTCCATCCTTCCTTCTTTTTCCCTTCATCCTTCCTTCTTCCATCCTTCCTTCCTTCTTCCTCCCTTCCATCCTTCCTCCTTTCTTTCCTTCTTCCTCCCTTCTATCCATTTTTCCTTCCTTCTTCCTGTCCTTCCTTCCTTCTACCTCCCTTGCATCCTTCCTTTCCTTTCCTTTCCTTCCTCCCTTCCTTCTTTCCTTCGTCCTTCCTTCCTTCTTCCTCCCTTCCATCCATCCATCCTCCCTTCCTTCCTTCCTCCCTTCATTCCTTCTTCCTCCCTTCCATCCTTCCTCTGTCCTTCTTTCCTTCCATCCTCTCCTTTCCTCCCTTCCTTCCTTCCATCCTTCTATCCTTCCTCCCTTCATTCCTTCTTCCTCCCTTCCTTCCTTCCTTCTTCCTCCCTTCTATCCTTCCTTCTTCCTCCCTTCCTTCCTTGACTCGAGGACAGCAGGAGGGTTAACATGAACATCCTGAGAGGAAAACAACAGTATTTCTAATGTATGCATGTTTTTCTTCTTGCTGTCAGTTTTCAGGTGTGAAGCTCAAACCTGAACGAGGACTTGGGATTTCTAACCTTAAATAAATAAATAAAAACACCAAGGCCTCCAACTTATTAAACATTAGAGGTTCATTCTTAACCTTGGGAACAAATACACTTTGATAAAAAGTCACAAATGAAATGAAATCCTTGAATTTATCATTTTCTATCACAGTAAAGATCAAGGATTGTTTTCATTGAAATTCCAGCCATGAAATCCTCTGCTCAGGTCCCAGTGATCATAATAAAAAAAATAATGCACATCTACACAACAGGACAGAATTAGTCACTGAATAAGTAAATAAATAGATAAAGAAATATAGTGAGCAGTAGGCATGGGATGATAACCGTGTTTAGGGTATACCGTGATATGAAAAAGCCACGATAACCGAAACCGCCAAATTTTCTGTCGTACCGATCCTAAGGTATGAGCTGTTTATAGTCTGGTCAAAGACAGGAAGTGCTGGTCCTTCCTTTCCTTCCTCCCTTCCTTCTTTCCTTTCCTTCCTTCTTCCTCCCTTCCTCCTTCCCTCCCTCCTTCCTTCCTCCCTTCCCTCCTTGAGTCGAGGACAACAGGAGGACGAGCTTAATCTCTGTTTAGGAAAAGGAAGTGACCCTCACTTTTTAGTCTGGTCAAAGACAGGAAGTGCTGGTCAAAGACAGGAAGTGCTGGTCAAAGACAGGAAGTGCTGGTCAGAAACCCCTCAGGTGGTGCAGCTGCAGCGTAGAGTATCACAACCCCTCACACTGTCATTACAGATTCAGGTTAAATGAACATGTCTGTCTTTATTTTTCTTCCTTTTAGGAACATTTTAGAGCTGTAATAGCAATACCACCATACCGTGAAACTGTGATATTGTTTCTTATGGTTATCATACCGCCAGAATCTCATACCTGCCCATGCCTAGTGAGCAGTGCAGTGTACTAGCAAATAATAAAACCCCACAAACATAAATGTGGTTTCAAATATTTTGCTGCACACAAATGGAGCTTCATAAGAAACTAAAAGCTAGGAATCACGATATATTGCTTTTGTCATTTTAGAAATTGCAAATGAAAATTAAGTTTTTTTCCCTCTGGGGTTACAGTAGTATAATCTGCAGGTGAAAAAAGGTCATGAATCGCAATATAGTTAAAAATGCAATAATATTGTATAGTGGGACCTTTGGGGTTATACTACTGTAACCCCAAAGGATAAAAAACCTCAATTTTCATTTGCAATTTCTATAATAACAAAAGCAATATATCGTGATTCCTAGCTTTTAGTTTCTTATGAAGCTCCATTTGTGTGCAGCAAAATATTTGAAACCACATTTAGGATTGTGGGATTGTATTATTTGCTAGTACACTGCACTGCTCACTATATTTCTTTATCTATTTATTTACTTATTCAGTGACTAATTCTATCCTATTGTGTAGATGTTCATTATTTTCTTTATTATGATCACCAGGACCTGAGCATATACCTTATTATTTCCTTAGTATTTCATTCTCTTTCATGTATCTACATGGCTGGTGATAGTGATAATATCGTATCATGGAGCCTCTACTAGAAGCTGGGCCTAATTTTATTTCACATACTTTCAAACCATTTTTATATATATTTATGTAGTTTTTATGATTTTGTTGTTTAATACTATGTGAAAGGAACTAAACCAAATACAGAAGAGGGTTGCTAATCTTCCTGTGCTGTCATTGTTATTTCAAAATAAAGTTCATTACACAATTTAATGAACATTTTTGGGGGTTTTTCCCTTTTTTCTCCCATTTTGTTTTACTTAGAACAAGCACTTTCTTCTCTTTTCATGCACTGCTCAACTAAGCTTTTCACCAATAAAGATTCATATATTTTATAAAATTATTACAATTATAACAAAACCAAAACTTTAAATACACCAACACAACTTAATGAGTACCTGGAACATAGTTTTGATGAGCTGAGCCTCGTCATCAGGGAGGTCAGAGAACTGCACCGAGCTGGACCAGATCCTCTGAACCTCCCTCAGCTCCCTCTCCGTCTCCTCCTGCTCCTCCACGCTCTCCTGATACCCCAGCAACACATGAGGGCTGAGGGAGTCCCGCTCCTCCGCCTGCATCACCTCCAGACAGTCCTGAAGGTCCTCCCAGCTGCCTTCCACCATCGTGTCCTTGCACAGAAACTGCCCGGTGGTTTTGTCTATGAACAGGGACATCTTATCCTTCCTGGAGGCGGCGTCGGTGAAGATGCTCGGGGCGTGCAGGCAGCTGTAGCCGTCGTGGATGGGGATGTCTTTGGCTCGTAGATATTGTTTAATTTCAGTGACGGTGATGGGACTCACAGGTAACTCTACAGTTGATTTGGCATCTTTTTTATACGCTCTGTCCCCGAGATGTGCCAGGAAATAGCCTGCACCCCGATACCTTAACCGACACGTAGCCCCAGCAAGGAGCTTCTGAGTGACCAGTCTCAACATGGGGGAGGAAAAATGTCTTTGGGGGTGAAACCTCCGGCATGCCACCTGTAGGACACAGGTGGTGCCCCTCAGTAGTGAACGCCTCCACATCTGTAATCTGTTTAAGGCATCCAACCTGCAATGGAAATATGAAGAACAGGGGTGTAATCAATATGATCAATATGAAACAGAAGTAGGTTTTAATTTAAAAGATGCCTGGGTCTATCTAAATGTAGCATGAACCAGCTGATGGTTGATTACAAAGCTATGAATGAGTTTAATGTAGCTGCTGAAAGCTCCATGTGCTCTGTGTCTACTACTCTCTCTTTCCCTCCAATAAAACTCTCGCGAGACTCATCACAGTGACGTCAAGAGAGCGCTCTGATAGGGCGGGAAAGACAAACCGACATGATTTATAATGCACCTTCAAGTCTGAAATCCAAAGTTTGGAAAACATTTGGACTTTACAAGAAGAACAAACACATATATAGATAGATAAAACTGTTGGAGTATGTAAGGAGTGTAAAACAGCACTAAAGTTCAGTGGTAGAGCGACTAATCTCAACACTCAGTGAGACGACACGAGCAAACAGGATTACTTTTACTGTCTTAACTCTCTGGTGTTGGCTCAAGGATTTATGGCATTACAATATAAGACAAAGGGACGTCTTTTTCTGCCTCAGTAGCTCATTGTTCTCTTATCTCTCCCAATATTTTATTTCTTTCACCTCCTTTACTAGTTTCTTTGGCTCTAATTTATGCCAATAGTGAAGACTGAATATTAAGTTAATTTTCATTGCTAGATGAGCTTCTCAGTTCTCAACGTGCAATGCATTACAGTAATAAACACAATGACATGGGTCAAAAGTTACAAAAAATGTGTTCCCTGATCTTTTATTTAAAATATATTTATATGAAGGTAAGCAATGCCACATTTATAGGACTGACTTATGTTAATATATAATGTAAAATGCATGCCTGATTTAAACTAGGAACTATATCAGATTGCATATCATATCGTATCGAATCGTTTCATATTAAAATGCATCGTCCCTAAATCATATCGCACCTCATGTATCTAGATATGTATCGGATCATCTTATTTTGGAGGGATGCACACTCCTACCAGAATAACATGGTAAAAAAATAAGATAGGCTCAGTGGTAAATCTTGTGTGACCCATATAAGACAGAGAAAGGTTGAACCTACATTGAAAACATGAAGAAACATCTAAATAACATTTTAAAAATTGCTGAATTTAGAGTAAATATTGCATGACCTACATAAGACAGAGAAAGGACAAACTATGAGGCAGAAAACTGTGATTATTTTATCTAAACAGACTCTGACTACACGTGCAAACACGCGTAAATGTGCATGGAAGACTTAACTCATAAATATATGACCCTTTATAAGAGATAAAAACCTTCATAGTGCAGCTTACATGCAGTGTAGTTCATCTTATCCTCCTCCATGCTTCTCCTGCCCGGGCTCTGCGGTGCGCTTCCAAAACAAGTCCGTGTGAAACATACAGCACTACATACACAGGAACTAATTATTACTACCGTGGGGATTTACTAGTGTGGGACATTTTAATCTTCCATTTTGATACAGTTTAAACGATTTCCACAAAATATACACACACAAATAAGTGTGTCATGCTAATGGTGGCTTTATTTTACGGTTTAAACGGTTATATTATTCTACAGTCTGAACTCGGTTTAAACGGTCTGTCAGTGATGTGTTTCACTCCGGAACATATTTCAGACGGACCTAGTTGTCACTAACATACCCGTGTTTCCGTTGCCCTCTCTGCTGCTGTTTGTTATTTAACGTTTTTAACGGTTTATCAGTTGCTTTTTTGGTCCCAACAGTTCTAACGTTAAACGCGTCGCTAGGTAACCGTTGGGTAACCGCTAGCTAACCGTTGGGTATATAAGATGACGTCTAGGGGGACGCAGAGCCGCTTCCTTCAGAGCGTCCTTCAGAATGGGGTCGGTCGCTATGTCTGCCAGCTGAAGAGGATCTCCATCATCTTCTCTAAAAACGCTCAGAGCTCCTTAGGAATCAGGTACAGAGATAGAAATGATAGTAACAAACACACTGCGTGCTTTAAAGGAGAGAGTTACCGGTTTAAAGCAGCAGTCAGGAGCCATAATGAGGGCAGAGACAGGAGTAATACCATTCCTCCTGTTAGTACTACTACTGACTATTAGATCCATTCATCATGTTTACTATGTGATGAACTAAACACACAGTCCTCCTTCTGTGTAAACATGTATTTAAAGGGTTAATCTGAAGCTAACTTGAAGCTTCAGCGTCTAAATGAGTCAAATCTTCATCGTCTATGTTTCAACGTTAGTGTGATGCTAAATGACTGATACTGCAATAAATACTACTGCTACTACTAGTACTATTACAAGTACTACTACAAGTACTGTAACCACTGCTACTACTACTACTACTACAAATACTACTACCACTATGACTACTACTACTACTACTACTGTTACTACTACCACTATGACAACTACTACTACTACAAAAAGCACTACTACTACTATTACAAGTATTACTACAAGTACTGTAACAACTACTACTACTACCACCACCACTACTGCTACTATTACTACTACTTCTACTTCTACTACTACTTCTACTACAAGTACTGTAACAACTACTACTACTGTTACTACTACTACTAACATCACCACTACTATTACTACTACTACTACCACCACTACTACTACTACTGCTGTTACTACTACTATCATCACCACTACTACTACTACTTTTACTACTAGTACTTCATACTTCTAGTACTATAACAACTACTACTACTACTACTGTAGTAACCATGCTAGAGAATAACAGGTGTTGTATTTATTACCTTTCAATCCAAACAACACTCACTAACTTCACCATCGTTGTCTTCTTCTTCTTTTCTTCAGGGACTTTATTGAGGAGGGGGTCGTGGATTACGCCAAGAAGAACCCAGCAACTGTTGTGTACGTGTCTCCTCAGTCCTGCAGGATCCCCAAAATAGTCGCAGAGTACTGTAAGTATTTATGACCCTGATGAAACCTGGATTTAACTCTTTGTTGTATTACATATTTCACTGTATAGAACAAACACTTTATTTTACAGGTGCTGTGAGTGTAATATGTTCCAGAGATCATTATTTGAGTTCAATTAGTTTTTGTTGAGTTTATAAGCAGAGAAATCTCCTTTTTAAAGAACTCGAAGCAAATATTAATGTATTATTGGACACTTTAGTCTCAGAGCTGAAACTATTAGTTAATTAATCAGTTAGTAAAAGAAAAAACTTGCATTTCATTTTCATATCTGCAGCTTCTAAGTTATGAGGATCTGCTGCTTTTGTCTTAATTTAACGTCTTTCAGTTTCAGATTATTGTTTTATTTAGATTTTTTTTTTTTTTTTTTAAATGACTCTATCCAGGAGTGCTATACAAATACAATTGGATTAGAACAGGGGTGTCAAACATGCGGCCCGGGGGCCAGGTTCGGCCTGCCAAGGGGTGTGATCAGGCCCACTTGCCATCCTGTGTTCTTGTCCTTCATTCCTACCTTCCCTTTTTCCTTCCTTTCTTCCTTCTGTCCTTCCTTACATCTGTCCTTCCTCCCTTTCTTCTTTCTGTTC
Organism: Scomber japonicus; assembly: GCF_027409825.1. NCBI lineage: Eukaryota > Metazoa > Chordata > Actinopteri > Scombriformes > Scombridae > Scomber > Scomber japonicus. Next base: position 4,125,868 of record NC_070597.1, on the reverse strand, counting down.
TTCCTTCCTTCCTCCTTCCCTTCTGTCTGTCCTTCCTTCCTTCCTCCCTCCTTCCCTCCCTTTTGTCTGTCCTTCCTTCCTTCCTTCTTCCCCTCTGTCTGTCCTTCCTTCCTTCCTTCCTCCCTCCCTTCTGTCTGTCCTTCCTTCTTTCCTTCCTTCCTTCCGTCTGTCCTTCTGTCTGTCCTTCCCTCCTTCCTTCCTCCCTCCCTTCTGTCTGTCCTTCCTTCTTTCCTTCCTTCCTTCCGTCTGTCTGTCCATCCTTCATTATCTCTCTTTCCTACCTTTCTTCCCTCCTTCCTTTTGTCTGTCTGTCTTTCCTTCCTTCCTTCCTTCCTTCCCTCCCTCCCTCCATCTTTTTAATGATCCGGCCCACATGAGATCAAATCAGTCTGTATGTGGCCCTTGAATGAAAATGAGTTTGACTCCCCTGCATTAGAATAAAGAAGCATTGAGGCGATATCTGTAATTCCTTGTAGATACTGCAGGGGGCACTGTAACACTTTTGAGGCCTGTATTGTTTCAGATAGGAATGAAATGCCTCTACGTCAGTTAAATGACTTGTTGACACTCCAAATAAAATATCCTGCTCCTCTTTCACTTTATTAACTGTCCTTTCCCCCCCCCTCTCCTTCCTGCAGTGAACGGTAACGTGAGGGAAGAGATCGTCACGAGTAAAACGTCTCAGCAGGTCTCAGAGCTTCTCACCAAGCTGACCAATCAGTCCGGCCTGGACATCATCCGCATCCGGAAACCCTTCCACACGGACAACCCCAGCATCCAGGGCCAGTGGCACCCTTTCACCAACCGGCCCCCGTCCATCGGCCCCATCAGACCACAGAGTCAGAGCTCAGAGTAAAGACTGGACCATAGAGAATAGAGAATCACTGCTTAACCCTTTATTGGGCATTATATTTGGTAACTTCTGTAAATATCCCAAAATATCCTTCCTTCCTTCCTTCCTTTCCTTCCTCCCTGCCTTCTTTCTTCCCTTCCTCTTTTCCTTTCTCCCTCCCTCGTTCCTTATTTCCTCCATCCTTCCTTCCTTTCCTTCCATCCATCTGTCCTTCCTCCCCCCTTCCTTCCTCCGTCCTTCCTTCCTTCCTTTCCTTCCTTTCATCTGTTCTTCCTCCCTTCCTCCTTCTTCCCTTCCTCCCTCCCTCCTTCTCTCTTTCTTTTCTCCCCCCTACCTTCCTTCCTTCCATCTTTCCTCCGTCCTTCCTTCCTTTCCTTCCTCCCTCCTTCCTTCCTTCCTTTCCTTCCATCCTTCCTTCCTTCCTTCCTTCCTTCCTTTCAATGAGTGTCCTATAAAGGGTTAATATGAATCACTTTAGCAAGATGTGTCCTTTTTTGTGACGCTGTTAAAGTGATTTAAATCAAATCATATATCATGTTTGTTTTTTTACAGCATTTAGGTTTGAAATGTCCCTTTACTGACTGGATATCTGAATATTTTCTACTGAGCTCTACTTCTGTGTGACGGTGGCAGCTCTGAATGTCACATTACAAAAAAAAAACATGAATACACCAGAGGCTTCGTCAGCTGGCATACAAAAAAAAAAAAAAAAAAAGAAAAGCAGATAACTGTTTTTATAATCTCAAGGTTGTTTGAAGATTCATGTTCAAGTTCAAGTGCAGCGCTGCTCATCAGATATCAGACGGACGGCTACGTGAAATAAAAAGAAAAAAAAAGCAAACATGTTTTTTTTTGGGGTGTTTTTAAATTTAGATTTGAACAGCTTGTCAGAGGGAAGAAAAAACACTTCACGACAAGATATCAGATGTTAAATGTACACCTTGTAGTTTTATTAGTATGACACGGAGAGAGGAGGAGGAGGAGGAGGAGGGAGGGAGGGAGGGATGTACAGGTTTTAAACTGTTTAATACTGATAAGGTTTGAAGGTTTGAGGGTTTGAAGGTTTCCTCGCTGTCACAACCTTAAAATGATCCCGAGAGCTTGACTGAACATGACAGATGGTTGTTTGATAGCTGGAGGGACGGATCTTAACCTTCGGTGCGGAGAGAGAGAGAGAGAGAGAGAGAGAGAGAGAGTCGTCCTCTGTATCAGCTGTAAGAGCAGAGGCGGACAGAGTACACAGCTTCCTTACTTGAGTAAAAGTACAGATACCCCTTGCTAAATTTTACTCAAGTACAAGTAAAAGTACTACGGTCAGATGTCTACTTAGCTTTTAAAAGTACTTGAGTATCAAGAGTACAAGAGTACATTTTCTAAATATTGCATTACTACTGCCACAGTGCTTCCATTTATGTATAGAAATGTCCTAGATGGAGTTATGACAAATGTTAATGTTAATACCTTGGAGAAGAGAGAAGGAAGGAAAGGAAGGAGTAAGGAAGGATGGAAGGAAGGTGGAAGGGAAGAAGGAAGGAAAGGAGGGAGGCAGGGACGGAGAGAGGGAGAAGGAAGGAAAGGAGGGAGTAAGGAAGGAAGGAAAGGAGGGAGTAAGGAAGGATGGAAGGAAGGAAGGAAGTTAGGAAGGAAGGAAGGATGGAAGGAAGGTGGAAGGGAAGAAGGAAGGAAAGGAGGGAGGAAGGAAGGAAAGGAGGAAGTTAGGAAGAAAGGAAGGAAGGAAGGAAGGAGGGATGGAGGGAAGGTGGAAGGGAAGGAGGGAGGCAGGGACGGAGAGAGGGAGAAGGAAGGAAAGGAGGGAGTAAGGAAGGATGGAAGGAAGTTAGGAAGAAAGGAAGGAAGGATGGAAGGAAGGTGGAAGGGAAGAAGGAAGGAAAGGAGGGAGGAAGGAAGGAAAGGAGGAAGTTAGGAAGAAAGGAAGGAAGGAAGGAAGAAAGGAAGGAAGGATGGAAGGAAGGTGGAAGGGAAGAAGGAAGGATAGAAGGAAGTTAGGAAGAAAGGAAGGAAGGAAGGAAGGAGGGATGGAGGGAAGGTGGAAGGGAAGGAGGGAGGCAGGGACGGAGAGAGGGAGAAGGAAGGAAAGGAGGGAGTAAGGAAGGATGGAAGGAAGTTAGGAAGGATGGAAGGAAGGTGGAAGGGAAGAAGGAAGGAAAGGAGGGAGTAAGGAAGGATGGAAGGAAGTTAGGAAGGAAGAAAGGAAGGAAGGATGGAAGGAAGGTGGAAGGGAAGAATCAACAAGGCGGATGTTGGCAAAACAACTTGATGCAAAATGCCGGTTGACCTCTCTCTCCATCCAAAAGTCACCCATCAATAAAAATAGAGATAAGTAGAGGTAAGCATTAGTCAGTAGATGAATGCAAAGTTAGAGGTCCAGCAGAGAAACCAGTAAAAGAAGCTCAATTCTGTCGGTACCGGTCCGCTGCCGTATATATAAACTCAGGTTAGATATGAAAATGTATGAATTAGAGCGTGAGATGACTGCAGAGCTCTGTGGCGGGACACTGCTTCCAGTTTCACTCGTTTTCTTTCCCTCCAAATAAAAAATAAATCACATTATGAGAGAAGAAGAAGAAGAAGAGGTTGCATTTTAACCGTCCTGTCGTCCTCCAGGGTCAAATTGACACCGTCTCTTTTTTGACTGTTCCTTCTTTCCTTCCTTCTTCCCTCTTTCTTTAATTTTTCCTTCCTTCCTTCTTCCCCTTCTCCCCTCTTTCTTTGCTCCCTCCTCCTTTCCTTCCTCCCTCCCTCCTTACTCCTTTCCTTCCTTCCTTCCTCTTTTCCTTCCTTCCTTCTTTCCTCCCTCCCTCCCTCCTTACTCATTTCCTTCCTTCCTTCCTCCCTCCTCACTCCTTTCCTTCCTTCCTCTCTCCCTCCTTACTCCTTTCTTTCCTTACTTCCTTCCTTCCTTCCTCCTTTCCTCCCTCTCTCCCTCCTTCCTTCCTCCCTCCTTACTCCTTCCTTCCTTCTCTCCTTACTTCCTTTCTCTTTTCCTCCTTACTCTTTTCCTTCCTTCCTTCTTCTTTCCTTCCTCCCTCTCTCCCTCCTTTCCTTCCTTCTTCTTTCCTTCCTCCCTCCCTCCTTCCTCCTTTCCTTCCTTCCTTCCTCCTTTCCTCCCTCTCTCCCTCCTTTCCTTCCTTCCTCCTTTCCTCCCTCTCTCCCTCCTTTCCTTCCTTCCTTCCTTCCTTCCTTCCTTCCTTCTCCCTCCCTCCTTACTCCTTTCTTTTCTTCCTTCCTTCCTCACAACAGGAGGGTTAAGCATGGCAGAGCTTCTTACTGGGGGGTTTAAATGAGCTGTAAAACTTCTATATCCCCAAAAATTGTAGGAGAAAGGAGACATCGTGGTTGCTTCTTTTACAAAAGCCATGAAAATATTATTATTATAAGGACGCCTCTGTTGTACTTCCATCTCAAGCTCACTTCCTGTATTTATCCACGGCACCAATTACACATGTCAGAGTCACTGTGCTCTCTCTTTCCCCAAATGGGAACTGGCACAGCTTGATCCACACTGGGACATTAAAGGCTCTAAATAAAGATGCTGTTGTTGCTAAGTTACAGCCTAGTACCTGCTCTCATGAAAAATGGTCATTTCATCCTCCCCTCCCTCCCTTAAACCTCCTCTTACTGTCCTCGAGTCAAGGAAGGAAGTTAGGAAGGGAGGAAGAAGGAAAGAAAGGAGGGGGGGGGGGAGCAAACAAAGGAAGGAAGGAAGGTAGGAGGGAGGGAAGGAAGGTAGGAGGGAGGAAGGAAGGTAGGAGGGAGGGAGGAAGGAGGGAAGGAAGGTAGGAGGGAGGGGGGAAAGAAGGAAGGTAGGTAGGAGGGAGGGGGGAAAGAAGGAAGGAGGGAAGGAAGGGAGGAGGGGGGAGGGAGGGAGGAACAAAGGAAGGAAGGAAGGAAGGGAGGAAAGAAGGAAGGAGGGAAGGAAGGTAGGTAGGAGGGAGGGGAAAGAAGGAAGGAGGGAAGGTGGGAGGGAGGTAGGAGGGAGGGGGGAAAGAAGGAAGGAGAGAAGGAAGGGAGAGAGGGAGGAAAGAAGGAAGGTAGGTAGGAGGGAGGGAGGAAAGAAGGAAGGAGGGAAGGAAGGGAGAGAGGGAGGACACGAAGGAAGGAAGGAAGGTAGGAGGGAGGGAGGAAAGAAGGAAGGAGGGAGGAAGGAAGGTAGGAGGGGAGGGAGGAAGGCCAGGAAGGAAGGAAGGAACAGTCAAAACATGCGGGGTCAATTTGACCCAGGAGGACGACAGGAGGGTTAAATTAGCTTGTGTGCTACAGCTAACTCACTGCTCACATGTAAATGAGTGCGGCACCATGTGGGATCCGTCATTTCCCAGCGGAGCGAGGATGACGATGGCGGCGGTGAGGGGCGGCAGCGGCCTTGTAGCTCGCCACGAGATTAAAAAAACAACAACAGACTCTCACAACGGTGCGTCTTGAGAACTGGATTCAGTGTGAACATGTTTTGCATGTAATTTCCTGTCGTCCCCTCGGGCCTGTTGACACTAACCCCCCCCCCTCCTCCTTCCTCCTCCTCCTCCTCCCTCCTCCTCCTCCTTCTCCAAGCTGAACATGAATGCAAAGTGTGTTTTTTTTTCTTTCCCTCCAAATAAAACAGAAATCACATTATGAGAGAAGAAGAAGAAGATGAGGTTGCATTTTAACCGTCCTGTCGTCCTCACGGGTCAAATTGACCCCGTCTCTCTTTTGACTTTGCCTTCTTTCCTTCCTTCTTCCCTCTTTCTTTGCTCCCTCCTCCTTCTTTCCTTCTTCTTTCCTTCCTTCCTCCCACCCTCCTATCCTCCCTCTCTCCCTCCTTTCCTTCCTTCCTTCATTCCTTTCTTTCCTTCCTTCTTCTTTCCTTCCTCCTTTCCTCCCTCTCTCCCTCCTTTCCTTCCTTCCTTCCTTCATCCTTTCCTCCCTCCCTCCTTACTCCTTTCCTTCCTTCCTTCCTTCCTCCTTTCCTCCCTCCCTCCTTACTCCTTTCTTTCCTTCTGTCCTTCTTTCCTTCCTTCCTCCCTCTCCCCCTCCTTCCTTCCTTCCTTCTCTCCTTACTTCCTTCCTCCCTCCCTACTTACTCCTTTCCTTCCTTCCTTCCTTCCTCCTTTCCTCCCTCTCTCCCTCCTTTCCTTCCTTCCTCCTTTCCTGTGTGTGTTTTTTTTCTTTTTTTTTATATATCTGCAGAAAAGCCAGTTGAAGTTAAATGAACTATCCTACCACACATGAGCTCATTATCTACATTAAAATGATCATATAGAAAAACAATAATGATGATGTCACAGTTTACAAAAGGATGATATTATTATTATAACACACCTTCTAATAATAAGTACTCACATATATAAAACAGTGCAAGTTGTGAAATCTTTACACCTCTTTCTTTGGCCAACACCCTGAAGATTCATCTACTTCTACAATGATATATATATATATGTTGTATCTTGCATAGTGATACAGCAGGAAGTGCTTCTCTGTGGGTTTGCGGCCAACATGTTCATAGTCCAGCGTACAGGAAACACACGGTCCAACAGTGAGAGTGAAGCAGCAGCAGCAGAAGCAGAGTAGTGGTTGGTGACTTAGATTAACCCTCCTGTTGTCCTCGAGTCAAGGAAGGAAGGAAGAATGAAGGAAGGAAGGGAGGAAGGGAGGACGAAGGATGGAAAGGAGGGAGGAAGGAAGGGAGGACAGGAGGGAGGAAGGAAAGAAGGGAGGAAGGAAGGACGGAGGGAGATAGGAAGGAAAGGAGGAAGGGAGGAAGGTAGGGGGAGGAAAGAAGGAAGGAAGGACAGGAGGGAGGAAGGAAGGGAGGAAGGAAAGGAGGAAGGAAAGGAAAGGAAGGAAGGACAGAGGGAGATAGGAAGGAAAGAAGGAAGGTAGGGGGAGGAAAGAAAGACTGAAGCAGGGAGGAAGGAAGGAAGGAAAGAAGGACGGAAGGAAGGAAGGCAGGAGGGAAGGAAGGAAGGATGGAAAGGAGGGAGGAAGGAAGGGAGGAAAAGAAAGAAGGAAGGGAGGAAGGACAGAGGGAGATAGGAAGGAAGGAAAGAAGGAAGGGAGGGAGGGAGGGGGAGGAAAGAAAGAGTGAAGGAGGGAGGGAGGAAGGCAGGACAGAAGGAAGGAAGATAGGGGGATGGAGGAAGGAAAGAAGGAAGGGAGGAAAGAGAGGAAGGAAAGAAAGGGAGAAGGAGGGAGGGAGGAAGGAAGGAAGGAAGGAAGGAAGGAAGAGCCAGAACAGACCGGGTCAATTTCACCCGGGAGGACGACAGGAAGGTTAAGCTTTCAACATGTTTAATGTTTAAAATCCAGTATCAGTCAGACCCTAATATATGCAAGACACAAGATGACAAAGAAAAGTCAATTTTTAGTGCATGTCAGTCTTCCGCTCTTGTGTGGGTTGAATACTGGGTCACGATTAGCTCCGAGCGAGTTGTGATCAAATGTACTACGACGCCTTAAACTCTGATGTTTTTTAGTGAGTGTGGAGAAACTTTCCTCTTCTCAGCAGACATATGTGAAAACAGACTTTCTGCACTTCTGTCATTCTGCACAGTGAAGCTCAAACATCCAAAATAAGCTAAACACATTATTTTTGGATTGGGGTGGGGGATGGGGGTGAGGGGGGGGGGGGGGGGGGGGGGCTTTAAGGATTGTCCACAACTTGATAATGAGGAAGCTTTACAATGGGAACTTTTATATAACACATGGCACATACATAGAACTCAATAGAAACTGCAATAAAGTCACATATTAAAACTTTATAACTCAGATTTAACCTTCCTGTCGTCCTCCCGGGTCAAATTGACCCCATCTGTTTTAACTGTTCCTCCCTTCCTTCCTTCCTTCCTCCCTCCCTTCCTTCTTTCCTCCCTCCCTTCTTCCCTCTGTCCTTCTTTCCTTCCTTCCTCTTTTCCTTTCTCCCTCCTTCCGTCTTTCCTCCCTACCTCCTACCTTCCTTATATTCCTCTCTTCCTTGTGGTAAAGGAAGGAAGGAATGAGGAAGGAAAGGAGTAAGGAGGGAGGGAGGAAAAGAGGTGAGAAGGACGGCAGGAAGGAAAGGAGGAAGGAAGGAAGTAAAGAAGGGAGGAAGGAAGGAAGGAAGGAAAGGAGTAAAAATTAAAGAAAGAGGGAGGAAGGAAGGAAAGCAGGAACAGTCAAAAGAGTTGGGGTCAATTTGACCCGGGAGGACGACAGGAAGGTTAAATAAAATATCAAAACCTCTCGTTAAACACATGAACTCATCAGACAACCGTCACTAATTCTGATTATCGACTGTCATTGAAGGGCACAGATTTATATTTTCTCGAGTAACGATAAATCTGTCATGAAGCGTAACATCAGCTAGAAATGTGAGAGAAGCTTTTTATCTCTGCATTGTCAAATAAATGCAAGAAATCCCCCCGTTCACTAATCCCTGCCGTCACAAAAAAAAAAAAAAAACCCAAAACTCGAGGTTGCTCTTTGAAAACTGTCTCAAATTGATTAAATCACGGCCATTTGTAAACTCAGCAGGGTCCTTGAGAGAGAGCGTGAATGTGAGTGAAGAGAGTAATAAATGATACTGTCATGCCGAGGTGATGAGACGGAGAAACAACAGAGGCGGCGGAGAGATAGAGAGAGAGAGAGAGAGAGAGAGAGATAGAGAGAGAGAGAGAGAGAGAGAGAGAGAGGGAGAGAGAGGAGAGAGGAGAGGAATGAAGATTAAGACAAGAACAAGCGAAAGGTTAAAAAGGGCCGGCAAGAAGAAAGCTGAAAACATGTAAAGTGCAAAGTAGCTCTTGCCAACATGTCCAGATGTATTATCATCTGTTCCTCTGCATGTAGGCCAGACCAAGGTCAAGGAAGGAGTAGGAATAAGAAGAGGAAGAAGAGTTCAATATAAGCAAGATGAGGGGGAAGAATTAAAAAGACCTCTATTAAAAAGAAACACTAAATATGTAACTTCGCTGGGATATTAAATAATAAGATATGGAGTGGGAATGTTTGGGCAGCAGCATTAACAGGCAGGAGTTTAATTTATACCAAAACATATTTCTCCAAGTGTGATAAAAGTGTCTGATAGATGCAATACTGATTTTATTGGATCTGACATGTATAAAATCATATCATCTGCATATAGCGACATTTACAGTATAATAAATGCCTTCATACTGGATCCATCCTTACAGAAGAGGCCAGTGGCTCGATAGCTACCATATCAAATATTTCTCCAAGTGTGATAAACTGTCCGATAGATATGATACTGATCTTGTTGGATCTGAAATGTATAAAAGCAAATCGTCTGCATATAGTGACGATTTGTGCGATAAAATGTCCAAAATGTCTGAGATGTAGAAAACCAGGGACGCTACAATTATGTGGCATGCGGTCTAACCACTCGACCACCAAGATCTGATCTTCTGTATAATAAATGCCTTCATACTGGATCCATCCTTACAGAGGAGGCCAGTGACTTGATAGCTACCATATCAAATATTTCCCCAAGTGTGATAAACTGTCCGATAGATGTGATACTGATTTTGTTGGATCTGAGATGTATAAAAGCAGATCGTCTGCATATATGAAATTTTCTGTATAATGATTTATTTTGGGCTTTTTTAACCTTTATTTAGACAGTAACTGGCATAGATGCCGACAGGAAACTGGGAAAGAGAGAGGGGAATGACCTGCAGCATGGATCCCTGGCCAGATTCAAACCAGGGATGCTACAATTGTGTGGCATGCGGTCTAACCACTTGACCACCATGGCGCTCTGATCTTCTGTATAATAAATGCCTTCATACTGGATTCATCCTTATAGACGTGGCCAGTGGCTCAATAGCTACCATATCAAATATTTCCCCAATAAAGTGTCCAATAGATGTGATACTGATTTTGTTGGATCTGAAATGTATAAAAGCATATCGTCTGCATATAGCGACATTTACTGTATAATGAATGCTTTCATACTGGATCCATCCTTACAGAGGTGGCCAGTGACTTGATAGCTACCAAATCAAATATTCCCCCAAGTGTGATAAAGTGTCTGATAGATATGATACTGATTTTGTAGGATCTCAATGTATTAAAGCAGATCATCAGCATATAGCGGCATTTACTGTTTGGCCCCAGTAATGCCCTCGTCATAGATTCATCCTTACAGAAGTGGCCAGTGTCTTGACAGTAACTACAGTATATCAAATATTTCCCCAAGTGCAATAAAGTGTCCAATATTGATTTTTCTAGATCTGAAATGTATAAAAGCACATCGTCTGCATATAGTGAGGTTTTCCGTTTGACCCCAATAATGCCCTCGTCATAGATTCATCCGTACTGAGGTGGCCAGTGGCTCGATAGCTACCATAACATAAATAGTATCGTTAAAAGTGGACCACACCGCTTTGTGCCATGGCCAAGAGGGAAATATTTTTTTAACAACTGTTATTGGGACGGTTTAAAATAGCCAAGCCTTCTCCATCCATTAAAAAAAAAAGAGTTTTCCGGCATCTAGTGAAATGATTATCTCTGACAGTTCGAGAGGTGGAACTTAACATGAACAATGCCTTGAATCCAAATAAACTAAAGGCTGATTTGAGATGATGTATGGCAGAGGAGACTCTTAGTGAAAGGCTAATGCTAATGCTAACAATATACAGGAGGGATGTCAAACATGCGGCCCGGGGACCAGATCCGGCCCGCCAAGGGGTGCAATCCGGCCCACTTTCCTTTCTGTGTTCTTTTCCTTCCTTCCATTTGTCCTTCCTACCTTCCTTCCATCTGTCCTTCCCTCTTTCCTTCCTTCCTTCCTTTCCTTCCTCCCTTCCTCCTCTGACTTTCCTCCTCCCTTCCTTCCTCCCTGCCTCCTTTCCTTCTTTGTTCCTCCCTTCCTCCCTCCTTCCTTTCCTTCCTTCTTCCTCCCTTCCTTCCTCCCTCCCTCCCTTCCTTCCTTTCCTCCTTTCTCCCTTTCCTTCCTCGATCTACAGTCTGCATTTGGTAAAGGGACAGGGTTGTATCGGCTACACTGAAGCAGATCTTTGCCTTTTCCTAATAAAAGCAAGAGAGAGGCCTTCAATAACAGTTTCTTATCTTCTATCTAAGGCATCTTCTCTGCTAAAAAAAACCTGTGGGTGAGGACATTTACCTGTCTGTGAGTAAAAACACCAACAAGGCAGATGAGAAGACTGCTAAAAAAAACAACGGCAACTGCAAAGTCGCTCCTGCCAGCATGCCCTCTTATATCACCATCTGTTTCTTGCATGGCTAACCAGGACACACAGGTCAAATGTTTTTTTTTGTGCCTGATTCTACCTGCAGAGACGACACATATCTATGCAGACGAGAAGCTCCCCTGTCCTCTCTTTAGTGGAGGCGAGCCAAACGCTGCTGTTACTGTGTGACGGATGCATGCTGCGAGTCCCCAGAGACGACTACTGCTGCTGCTGCTGCTGCTGCAAGAAGCTGATTCAACACTCTGCTGCTGCTGGGAAGACGGATCTGTATTTACCACCGGCCTTGACACGTTTACAAACCGCTCAGAGATTCATTTCAGTCGCCTCCCTCTATGTTATGCATGTACTGTTTAATCATAGCGCCGTTCACCTTGCCGAGGAAACGCTGCGTGAGCTCTGCGGTCCCTGTTGTTTTGGCATTGCTCTCATGTCAGGTAAACACTGACGATGCTTTGCAGGTTGCAGGTTATTTCAGTGTGAAGGTCTCCTCTGCTTTGCTCTGCTTTGGCGACATGCCATCGGCAACCTTTACACAGCAGAGAGGACAAACACAAACCTGTATCATGTCATGTGATGCTGTTTTAAAAGCTAGAGACATTTTTCTTCTTTTGTAACATAACTTTAAAAGAATCATGTTTTTTTACTTGTTGTTAAAATGCCTGGTGTGAGTCTTAACCCTTTATAGGACACTCATTGAAAGGAAGGGAGGAAGGAAGAGAGGAAGGAAGGACGGAGGAAAGAAGGAAGGAAGGAAGGTAGGGGGGAGGAAAGAAAGAGAAAAGGAGGGAGGGAGGAAGGGAAGAAAGAAGGAAGGAAGGAAGAAGAAAGGGGGATGGAGGAAGGAAAGAAGGAAGGGAGGAGAGAAGGAGGGAGGGAGGAAGGGCAGATGGAAGGAATGAAAGGAAGGAAGGAAAGAAGGAAGGGAGGAGAGAAGGAGGGAGGGAGGAAGGGAAGAAAGAAGGAAGGAAGGAAAGAAGAAAGGGGGATGGAGGAAGGAAATAAGGAAGGGAGGAGAGAAGGAGGGAGGGAGGAAGGACAGATGGAAGGAAGGACAGGAAGGAAGGAAGGAAGGCGGAAATAAGGAACGAGGGAGGGAGAAAGGAAAAGAGGAAGGGAAGAAAGAAGGCAGGGAGAGAGGAAAGGAAGGAAGGAAGGATATTTTGGGATATTTACAGAAGTTACCAAATATAATTATTTGCCCAATAAAGGGTTAATGGCTCAAGAGAAATCCACAAGGTTATAATGAATGATCTTCCAAAAATAGGCCTTGGCTCTGACAAAGACAGAGTAGAATTGAGTTTAGGTGTATAAATAAATAAATAAATAAATACTCAGTGTGTGTGTTGTGTTCCCTTTCAGCCTCCAGGGCCTGTGAAGCCAGTCTGTTTTGTCGTCAGTGCATTTAATCAATCTGACCACAAAGCGACTGACTGCTCCTTTGACCGTCTTTAATAGACTTAAAAAAACAACATGAAGACACGACGCAAGATAAACCTCAAACTGTCTGCTACAGGTGTTTCCATTGGCACTGGCACAACACATTGCTACTAACAGCTGCAACAGTGATGTAATTAGGGTTGCAAAATTACGGGAATTTTCAAACTTGGAAACTTTCCATGGGAATTAACGGGAATTAATGGGAATTAACCGGGAATTAACGGGAATTAATGGGAATTAACCGGGAATTTACTAAACTGAAGGTATGTTCTTATTAGGGAACTTAAATATAGTTGTGTAAAATAATATTATAGCATAATGCTGACTAAAACAACCAGATATCATGCAGTACAGTTGAATATCTATGCTATCTGAGACCACGCCCCCTACATGCACTGTGCATTCCTCCATCACATGCACAGATCCTGTCAGGGATGTGTAGCTTCACAGACACATTGTTGTATTTTTTCAGAGTTGTGTGTGAAACCATTAAGAATAATAACATTTAGTTGTTTTTTCATTATTAAATTATAAATAATTGTATAATTTAATAACTTCAACAGCTCAGGGACATCAAGCTAATTGTTTGTGCACCTTTTTTCATCGTCATTGTTGTCCAATTAATCAATCAAATGATGATACCTTTCCACTAAATTACCCTCAGTTGCCATAAATTCCCATAAATTCCCATTTAATCCCCATAAATTCCCATAATTCCCTTATTTACCATGGAAAGTTTCCAATTTGGAATATTCCCAAAATTCCCCAGCTTAACTTCCCATGGAAATTTACCGGAAATTTTCCACCCCTTTGCAACCCTAGATGTAATTATTGCTATTTACATGAGAACAAAAGGAGGGAAAGAATGGAAAAAGAGTGGTTTGCATGGATTGCGATGTATGATTTGTGCTCTCTTGTAATGTAACAGAGACGGATTGTTGAAGTGATACTGATCATTCACTTTCTGACGGCTTACAGACAGAGAGGCTTGAAAAGTGAGGATGTGAGAATTTAGCTTTTTTCTGTTTGAGTATAATTAGAAATTGAATCACTTTGGAGAAATTGACGACTTGTGAGAAATGATGTTCTGCATTTTTAAACTACTTTTATGACATTTAGACTAAAAGATTAATCAAAAAATGTAATTGTTAAATTAGTAGCAGCAATATAATGGATTCCAGTTTGCAGCAGGATTCATATCTCTTCCTGTAGAAAAAAGAAGTGATTCAAAACATCACTTTGACAACGATTCCTCTCAGCTGAGTCCGTCCATATGCTCATTACATATAAATACATCGCTTCCTTTTCAGCTTGTTATGACAAGTCTTTTAATAGTCCTTTAGTTTGATAGATAAGTGCATGTATAGGAAGAGACTGAAGGGGTCAGCACATATGAGTGAGGAGCTGGGGGGGGGGGGAGGAGGGGGTTGTGTCTCTTTATTAGCCACTGATGTGACTCAGAAGTTGAGATGTGCCAAGATGATGATGTATATGAAGAGATGAATTGTTTCTGACTGTTTGGAAATGTTGCCATCAATCCTTTTTTTTGCTCATAAAAATCCTTAAAATGTCTTGAAGTGAAGAGCGGGGGTGCCAAATGCCAGACGATGCATACCAGGTGGATCCGCTAGTATTACCATAAGCCCTGTCGGAGGATTTAATGGATGGCAGTTATTGATACGGAGAACAGTCCTGGGGAAATGGATGAGTCAAAACCGCTCACGAGGGACAAATAGGAACATCTGCACATCAAAAGTCCAACACATAGGGGCCATGTGTTCGTATTTCCTGCAGTAACCTAACTCTATGTGGTGTAATAATGCAAAAAAACTGATTTTGGCTAATTTTACACTTTCTGAACTCCTCCACAGTCTTAAAAAAATCGCCTCCTTGACGTTGACGTTGTTCAGCCTGATTTTAATCTTTGTACCCATGTCCCTTTATCCTTTTCTCTGCCACCTGCCCACCGTCGTTCACTGGCCTCCAGAGTATCTACACTGAGGTAACATTATCCAGCTCTCCATTCAGAGTGATTTTTGAAAAAAGAAAATGTTATAGTGTAGTCCAAAGTAGGCCAAAGTTTTCACAGCTCCAGAAGAAGAATCGTGATCTCTGGTTAGTTTTGTCCATCAGGGCCGTTTGTCACATGAGGGCTTCGGGACGGGACCTGCAGATACTCTGACACTGGGTAAATAACAGCAGCGTTTGATACAACAGTTTTTCCCACGACTTACAGGGGGTCACCGTTGGGGTTAGAAATAAATAAATAACCAATAAAAGACAGAGAGGAGGGTCCTAGATGGAGCTCTCGTCAGGCTGCATGTCCAGCTGTGTGTGTTTCCTCTTCTCCAGGATCCTGTTGAGCTCCTCTGTGAAGGAGTGGTAGAGCGGCGACATGCCTTCGGCGTCCGCCTGGCTTAGTAGCACGTAGCTGTTCCCGTTCATCTTCCGCAGCACGCTGGGCAGAGTGGACGAAAGCCCGTTGGCGTAGTCCATGTTGGGCAGCGGGGGCGGCATAGGAAGAGGAGGAGCTGGAGGAGGAGTTCTGGCTGGAGACAGCTGCCCCTCACCTGGGACTATCTGGAGAAAGCCGTCGCCCAAGTCTGCAAACGTCGGCACTGAGATGGAGCGACGACTCTGGCGGCCGTTGCAGTGGCTGGAGATGGTTTTAAGCTCGAAATGGGAGCTCCGTTTTCTCTCAGACGCCCCAAGGACCTGCAGCCCCTGCTGGGAGAACTTCCTGTCCCGAGAGGCCTGTCTGGTGCAGAAGCTCACGTAAAGCAGCACCACTGTCAACACCAGGCACAGCCCTCCGAGGACCGCCACCAGGGAGATGTACACGGCCTCCATGTGTCTGAACGTCTGGAATTCGGGTCCCGGAGGCATCGGGGCGGGAGGGGAGGGCAGAGGCTGCTCAGTGGGGCTGCTGGTGGTGGAGAAAACGGTCGGGCTGGAAACCGTGGTGGGGTTAGTCGTGGCTGTGGGCTCGACGGGGAAATAGGAATCTGTGTGCACTCTGACGGTGTAAAGATAAACCAAAACGGAGACGGAGTTCTCCACGGCGAAGCAGCGGTACGTCCCGCTCTGCTGAGAACGAGCCCCGATTATCAGGAGGCCGTCTGTGCCGATGCGGTAGCCCGAACTCAGCCCGTATCCTTGGAGATCTTTGCCGTTTAGCGTCCAGCGTGGGGTCGCCAGGTTGGAGCGGAGTTCGCACTGGAGTAGCACATCATCGCCGGACATCACAGAACGCCTCCGATGAACCACTGAGCAACAAAAAGCACAAAAGAAGAGAGAGAGTAGAGATGAGATAAAAGGATGACACAGCACAATAAAAAAAAACAAAAAAAAAAGGCAGCAGGATAAAGAGATGAATGCAGAACGACATCTCAGGTCACTGCTAGATTAACCCTCCTGTTGTCATCGAGTCAAGGAAGGAAGGGAGGAAGA
>NC_070597.1:4094923-4107423 GCF_027409825.1 Scomber japonicus | reverse complement strand
TTCTTTCTTTGTTCCTTCCTTCCTTCCTTCCTTCCTTCCTTCTGTCCTTGCAGTATTGTTGGCTGTGTTTACTTGTAGTACTTTTGTCCTTTTTGCAGTATTTTATCATCTTTTGCAGTATTTATATATTTCTTTGCAGTATTTGTATCTTTTCTTTGCAGTATTTTCATCTTCCTTTGCAGTATTTTCATCTTCCTTTGCAGTATTTTTATCTTTCTTTGCAGTATTTTTATCTTCCTTTGCAGTAGTTTTATCTTCCTTTGCAGTATTTATATATTTCTTTGCAGTATTTGTATCTTTTCTTTGTAGTATTTTTATCTTCCTTTGCAGTATTTTCATCTTCCTTTGCAGTATTTTTATCTTTCTTTGCAGTATTTTTATCTTCCTTTGCAGTATTTATATATTTCTTTGCAGTATTTGTATCTTTTCTTTGTAGTATTTTTATCTTCCTTTGCAGTATTTTCATCTTCCTTTGCAGTATTTTCATCTTCCTTTGCAGTATTTTTGTCTTCCTTTGCAGTATTTTTGTCTTCCTTTGCAGTATTTATATATTTCTTTGCACTGATACTTCAATAGGAATAGTTACTGGATTGATTAAATGAATGAATTAAATGTTTTGTATCTTATTTTATGGTACATTCCTGTTGATAATGTGTGTATCAGATTAGATACAGCAGGTATAGCAGCTCATGTATCTGTCATTTTATTGCATTTCATGTTATGAGTGATATGAGCTTTATGCAGGACCTTGTTATATTCAGTATGGTGTATGGTATGATATGAAACTAAACTCTTTGTATCTCTGCCAGTAACTACTGTATATAAAGTAGTATAGATAGAGGCTTTTATGTATAGGACCAAAAAGAAGGTAAAAAGAAAGGATCAGGTTATTATCTCAGTAAGGAAACTATTGAAAAAAGACTTCCTCTTGCAGTTAGACTCAAGCACGGAAACCTAAACGCTGATTCGAGGTGTGGTGATAAAAGTGCATTTTCAAATTCCAAATGTTCTCAAAATTCAAGTTTCCTCACCGAGCAGAACGGAGCTAATGAGAAAAAAAAAAAAAAATCCAGGCCGACCACATTGTCTGCAGACCTGCTTTCATAAGAAATCAGTTGGAAGGGAAAACAAGCCGTATAAATAATTAACTAGACTGTGCTGTTGCTGGTGCTGTTGCTGGTGCTGGTGCTGTTGCTGTTGCTGTTGTCGGGGCTCAGATGGAAGAAATCAACATAAACCTAAAAAAGGTCATGTAATGCAAAAATGTACATTATGTCAAAATGACTCATTTTAAGAGATGCTTATAATAATTAAGACATTGTTCACCCTGAGAAAATTCACCTGAGTGTTTTATTAGGAATGCATAAAGCTCTGCATTAATTTACTCTTGGCATTATTTGGGTCGATTATCCAATTTAAGCTTTAAAATGTATTTTTTTTTATTCCTAGATATTTTTCTATCTAACTAAACTCGTCATCCAAATGCACACAGCGACACATTAAAATACCTTTCAGGAGGAAATCTGCAAAAGGCTTTAAAATAACTTATAACCACATTATTTCAGACTTGGTTTTAATTGATTGCAAAAGTTTTTAACTACACTGTAATCTTATCTGTTTACTTGTATAAAAATATAACATTTTAAAATATGGAAGGAAGGAAGAAAGGAAGGAAGAAAGGAAGGAAAAGAAGGAGGAGAAGGAAGAGAAGGCAGGAATGAAAGACACAAAGGAAGGGAAGAAGGAAGAAAAAGAAGACAGGAAGGAAGGAAGGAAAGAAGGAAGAAAGAGGACTTGAAAGAAGGAAGGAAGGAAAGGGGGAAGAAAGAGGACTTGAAAGAAGGAAGGAAGGAAGGAAGGACAGATATAAGGAAAGAAGGAAGGAAGGAAGAAAGAGGACTTGAAAGAAGGAAGGAAGGAAGGAAGGACAGATATAAGGAAAGAAGGAAGAAAGGGAGGAAGGAAGAAAGAGGACTTGAAAGAAGGAAGGAAGGAAGGACAGATATAAGGAAAGAAGGAAGGAAGGGAGGAAGGAAGAAAGAGGACTTGAAAGAAGGAAGGAAGGAAGGACAGATATAAGGAAAGAAGGAAGGAAAAAAAGAAGACAGAAAGGAAGGAAGAGAATTTGCAAGGAAGGGAGGAATAAGGAAAGTGGGCCGGATTGGAAATGGAAATGTGCACGTGTCGATGTATGTGCATATCGTTCTTAGTGCATGTGTGTGTGTGTGTGTGTGTGTGTGTGTGTGTGTGTGTGTGTGTGTGTGTGTGTGTGTGTCCTCTCACCTCTGTGCACGTGACGATATTTCGACGCACACCTTCCCGTCCCAGGCACAGAAGGGATCTCTGGCGAACACGCAGTCGTAACAGGAAGTGTATCTCTGACAGGCCGACATCGGTACCTGGACGACTCCGGAGTGAGAGCCCACGTAAATGCTCCGCTGTCAACCAAGAAGAAAGATAAAAAGATAAAAAGATAAAAAGATAAATGTGTTTCTACTGTTTTAACCTTCCTGTCGTCCTCCCGGGTCAAGGGGTCAAGGAAGGACAGAAGGAAGGACAGGAGGAAGGAAGGAAATGAGTAAGGAAGAAAAGAGGAAGGGTTAGGGTTAGGGTTAGGAGAGAAAGGTAAGGAGAGAAAGAAGGAAGGAAGGAAGGAAAGGAGTAAGGAGGGAGGGAAGGAAGAAAGGAGGAAGGAAGGAAGGAAGGAGGAAGGAAGGAAAGGTGTAAGGACAAAAAGAGGAAGAAATTTGGGAGAGAAGGAAGGGAGGAAGGAAAGGAGGAAGGAAGGAAGGAAGGAAGGGAGGAAGGAAGGAAGGAAGGAAGGAAGGAAGGATGGAAGGAAGGAAAGGTGTAAGGACGAAAACAGGAAGGAATTTAGGAGAGAAGGAAAGAAGGAAGGAAGAAAGGAAGGAAAGAAGGAAGGAAGGAAAGGTGTAAGGATGAAAAGAGGAAGAAAGAAAGGAAGGAAGGAAGGAAAGGAGGATGGAAGGATGGAAGGAGAAGGGAGCAAAGAAAGAGGGGAGGAGGGGAAGAAGGAAGGAAAAATTAAAGAAAGAGGGAAGAAGGAAGGAAGGAAGGAAGGAAGGAAGGAAGGAAGGAAGGAACAGTCAAAAAAGACGGGGTCAATTTGACCCGGGAGGACAACAGGAGGGTTAAAGCCTGATATTACAGGTGGCACACATGTACCACAGACAATGCATCTGATTATTCATTGTTTGCTAATGACTTTGCCTCCCTTCCCTCCTTTCCTTCCTCCTTTAATTCCTTCTTCCATCATTCCTTCCTTCTTCCTCCATTCCTTCCTTCTTCCTCCCTTCATTCCTTCCTTCCTTCCTTCCTTCCTTCTTTCTCCCTCCCTTCATTACTTCCTTCCTCCCTTCCTTCCTTCTTTCCCCCTCCCTCCCTTCATTCCTTCCTTCTTTCTTTCCTTCTTTCTCCCTCCCTTCCTTCCTTCCTTCTTCCTCCCTTCCTTCCTTCCTTGACCCGGGAGGACGACAGGAAGGGTTAAAGCCTGAAATTACAGGTGGCACACATGTACCACAGACAATGCATCTGATTATTCATTGTTCGCTAATGACTTTGTTCCAAAAGCTCCTTGAAGTAATTCCCAGAGCACACTCTCTCTCTCTCTCTGCAGATCAGCTTCACACAGTTTGTGAAATGTAGGCTTTGAGAAAAAAAAAATCAAAGCTATAATTTACTGGCAGCTCGCAACTGTTTCACAAGCTAATGATCTAATTATCCAGAACATGATCTATCCAAGGCAGCGCGCCATTTACTTTAGCACAAACAAAAAGGCTGTTTTAAACTCTAATGCTGTTAAAACACATGATGCATTATACATGAAGACATACCAGAGCAGAGGATCCCTTCCTTCTTCCTTCCCTACCTCCTTTCCTTCCTTCTTCCCTCCTTTCCTTCCTACCTTCCTTCCTTGCTTCCTCCCTTCCTTCCTTCCTTCCTCCCTTCCTTCCTTCCTTCCTTCCTCAGATCTAAGTTCAGCTGTTAGGGTAAATGTTCCCTCCTTACTTTCTTTCTTCCTTCCTCCCTTCTTCCTCCCTTCCTTCCTCCTTCCCTCCCTTCCTTCCTTCCTCCCTCCCTCCTTTCCTTCCTTCCTCCCTCCTTTCCTTCCTTCCTTCCTCCCTTCTTCCTCCCTTGCTTCCCTTCCTTCTTCCCTCCCTACCTCCTTTCCTTCCTTCTTCCCTCCTTTCCTTCCTACATTCCTTCCTCCCTCCTTCCTTCTTCCTTCCTTCCTTCATCTGTCCTTCCTTCCTTCCTTCCTTCCTCAGATCTAAGTTCAGCTGTTAGGGTAAATGTTCCCTCCTTCCTTTCTTTCTTCCTTCCTTCATCTGTCCTTCCTTCCTTCCTTCCTCAGATCTAAGTTCAGCTGTTAGGGTAAATGTTCCCTCCTTCCTTTCTTTCTTCCTTCCTCCCTCCCTTCCCTCACTTCCTTCCTTCCTCCCTCCCTCCTTTCCTTCCTTCCTCCCTTTCCTTCCTTCTTCCTCCCTTGCTTCCCTTCCTTCTTCCCTCCCTACCTCCTTTCCTTTCTTCTTCCCTCCTTTCCTTCCTACCTTCCTTCCCTTCCTCCCTCCTTCCCTCCCTTCTTTCCTTCCTTCCTTCTTCCCTCCTTTCCTTCCTTCCTTCCTTACTTTGCAATTGACATAACTAGTAAGGCCTGTTTAAGGGTTAAAACTCTAATGTTGTTAAAACACATGATGCATTATACATGAAGACATACCAGAGCAGAGGATAAGACCATGCTCTCTATAGGCTGGGCTTTATCAAACAGCTGCAGCTCCTCTATGATGTGCATGTCGCCGTCGATGTCCACGGCTCGGTGCAGCCAGCCGTCATCTGCAAGAAAGAGACGAGATACTTTATTAACTTGGAGAGGAAATATAAAATGTCTGTAGTTTATTTTATTTATTAGTAAAGACAGGTGTTTACTCTCATCGCCTCAAAGAAAGGACAGATGGAAAGAAAGAAGGAAGGAAGAAAAAGAAGACAGAAAGGAAGGAAGGAAGGAAAGAAGGAAGAAAAAGAAGACAGAAAGGAAGGAAGGAAGAAAAAGAAGACATTAAGGAAAGAAGGAAAGAAGGAAGAAAGAGGACTTGAAAGAGGGAAGGAAGGAAGGACAGATATAAGGAAAGAAGGAAGGAAGGAAGGAAGAAAGAGGACTTGAAAGAAGGAAGGAAGGAAGGAAGAAAGAGGACTTGAAAAAAGGAAGGAAGGAAGGAAGAAAAAGAAGACAGGAAGGAAAGAAGGAAAGAAGGAAGAAAGAGGACTTGAAAGAAGGAAGGAAGGAAGGAAGGAAGGAAGGACATATATAAGGAAAGAAGGAAGGAAGGAAGGAAGGAAGAAAAAGAAGACAGAAAGGAAGGAAGGAAGGAAGGAAGGAAAAGAAGGAGGAGAAGGAAGAGAAGACAGGAATGAAAGACAGGAAGGAAGGAAAGAAGGAAGAAAGAGGACTTGAAAGAAGAAAGGAAGGAAGGAAGGAAGGACAGATATAAGGAAAGAAGGTAGGAAGGAAGGAAGGAAGGAAGGAAGGACAGATATAAGGAAAGAAGGAAGGAAGGAAGGAAGAAAGAGGACTTGAAAAAAGGAAGGAAGGAAGGAAGGAAGGACAGATATAAGGGAAAAAGGAAAGAAGGAAGGAAGGAAGGAAGGAAGGAAGGCAGGAAGGAAAGAAGGAAGGAAGGACAGATATAAGACAGGTGTTTACTCTCATCGCCTTCAGTCTGCCTTTGATGTAGTTCAGTTCTGTTTCTCTCCACTTAAAGCTCAGCAGTTAAATGTCGCACTACAGCAGCAACATCTCACATCAGAATAAATGTGTGGATTGTTTACTCAATAATAAATAAACAGAATAACTCAAAGTTAGTAAAATAAAAGAAAGAAAGCTCAGATAAAAACTGTCAAGGAAGGAAGGAAGAAAGGACAGAAGGAAAGGAAGGAAGGAAGGAAGAAAAAGAAGACATTAAGGAAAGAAGGAAAGAAGGAAGAAAGAGGACTTGAAAGAGGGAAGGAAGGAAGGACAGATATAAGGAAAGAAGGAAGAAAGAGGACTTGAAAGAAGGAAGGAAGGAAGGAAAAAAGAGGACTTGAAAGAAGGAAGGAAGGAAGGAAGAAAAAGAAGACAGGAAGGAAGGAAGGAAGAAAAAGAAGACAGGAAGGAAGGAAGGAAGAAAAAGAAGACATTAAGGAAAGAAGGAAAGAAGGAAGAAAGAGGACTTGAAAGAGAGAAGGAAGGAAGGACAGATATAAGGAAAGAAGGAAGGAAGGAAGGAAGAAAGAGGACTTGAAAGAAGGAAGGAAGGAGAACATCTCACATCAGAATAAATGTGTGGATTCTTTACTCAATAATAAATAAACAGAATAACTCAAAGTTAGTAAAATAAAAGAAAGAACGCTCAGATAAAAACTGTCAAGGAAGGAAGGAAGAAAGGACAGAAGGAAAGGAAGGAAGGAAGGAAGAAAAAGAAGACATTAAGGAAAGAAGGAAAGAAGGAAGAAAGAGGACTTGAAAGAGGGAAGGAAGGAAGGACAGATATAAGGAAAGAAGGAAGAAAGAGGACTTGAAAGAAGGAAGGAAGGAAGGAAGAAAGAGGACTTGAAAGAAGGAAGGAAGGAAGGAAGAAAAAAAAGACAGGAAGGAAAGAAGGAAAGAAGGAAGAAAGAGGACTTGAAAGAAGGAAGGAAGGAAGAAAAAGAAGACAGGAAGGAAGGAAGGAAGGAAAAGAAGACATTAAGGAAAGAAGGAAAGAAGGTAGAAAGAGGACTTGAAAGAGAGAAGGAAGGAAGGACAGATATAAGGAAAGAAGGAAGGAAGGAAGGAAGAAAGAGGACTTGAAAGAAGGAAGGAAGGAGAACATCTCACATCAGAATAAATGTGTGGATTGTTTACTCAATAATAAATAAACAGAATAACTCAAAGTTCGTAAAATAAAAGAAAGAAAGCTCAGATAAAAAAAATAGAAAACTGTCAAATTAGAAGTTTTGATCAAATACGGATCAAGATTATGTTCGTGACTTGCCTCAAACTCTTTAGCTGTTACTCCACTTTATCTTTAGGCAAGGCAAATGTATCTGTATTTATCTGTATATCACATTTCAACAACGAGGCAACTCAAAGAGCTTTACATAAAATATTAAATGCATCAAGACAGAATATAAAAGCAACACACGGTGAAATAAAAAGACATTTAAACACGATGAATGGAGATCAATTGGAAATTAAATTGAGCTAAAGTTGATATAAGATGGATAAAAACAGGAGAATAAAAAGTTACAGCACAGTGTGAGATATTAACCCTTAAACAGACAACGTGCACCAGGAGATACAGACTCTTTAACCTTCCTGTTGTCCTCCCGGGTCCTTCCTCTGTCCTTCCTTCCTTCCTTCCTTCCTTCCTTCCTACCTCTGTCCTTCCTTCCTTCCTTCCTTCATCTGTCCGTCCTTCCTTCCTTCCTCAGATCTAAGTTCAGCTGTTAGGGTAAATGTTCCCTCCTTCTGTCCTTTCTTCCTTCCCTTCATCTGTCCTTCCTTCCTCCCTCCCTCCTTTCCTTCCTTCTTCCTCCCTCCCTTCCTTCCTTCCCTTCCTCCCTCCCTTCCTTCCTTCCCTTCCTCCCTCCTTTCCTTCCTTATTCCCTCCTTTCCTTCCTACCTTCCTTCCTTCCTCCCTCCTTCCTTTCCTTCCTTCTTCCTCCCTTCCTCCCTCCTTTCCTTCCTTATTCCCTCCTTTCCTTCCTACCTTCCTTCCTTCCTCCCTCCTTCCTTTCCTTCCTTTTTCCTCCCTTGCTTCCCCTCCTTCCTCCTTTCCTTCCTTCTTCCGTCCTTTCCTTCCTTCCTTCTTTCCTTCATTCCTTCCTTACTTGAGGTGCAAATGACATAACTAGTAAGGTCTGTTTAAGGGTTAAACACCTCAAATTTGGATTTAATTAAAAGTCTTCAGCCGATCTGCAGTTTGTTTCAGATGTGTGGAGCATGAAAAACTGAACGCTGCTTCTCCGGGTTTAGTTTTGACAGATCATTACGTTGAGGCTGAATATCATGAATTGCACCTTTAAATTGGTGTTGAATGCAGTCAAATCCAAACTCAAATAGCAAAGAGTTACTACCTAATCATCCTAAGAGAGCTCAAGGGGTTGAAAATGAAATAATCACAACCCAGTACTGGACTGTAAGTATTGAGGTATTATTACTGAGCAGAACTTTGCATTCAACGCTTGATGTTGTTCTGTTGGACTATACAGGGTAAGTTTCCACTGTGCTCTTTATGCTGTAGCTAAGTAAGTCCTAGTTTATGTTTATGCTGCTATAGGCTTAGACTGAGCTCCTCTCTCCTCCTCTCTCTATCCATTTACATTCATGTACTATTAATGCTCAAACGATTAATTTCTTTAATCGAGATTAATCGCTGAGTTTCCATAGTTAATCACGATTAATCGCGTTTTGAATTGCATGTTTAAAATCCTGTTATTTTCCATTTGAAGGCAGTTTTAAGCCCATAATGTAAAGCATTTCTTACCAGAGTGTCTTAACTGGGAATCAATCACGGCTCTGCTGCGACTCCCACACTCCAAAATGGTCCTTTGGTGGAGCTGAGGCTGGCTTGGCTGCACCTGGGTGTTTAGCGTGGAGGTGCTAACTCAAACTCCACGTACTCCGGTGGTAGTTAAACTCCGTTTGACACAGGTTGCATTTTACTTTTGACTTGTCAACTGAAGCGTCTGGAAGTGTTTTAAAGTTAAACAAGCCGTTCAAAAGTCCAGTCGCTCTCTTACTTTCCATCAGCGCGGTAGGTTTACTGCAGGAGGCCACTTCAAAGCATAGCGCTACAGCTAGAGGAGCCGTCTACGGGGGAGTAGAAGGGACAAAAAGGCTTGCAAAATTAAAACGCGATTAAAAAAAATTAACGCGTTATGGATTGCATTAATCTAATCGTGATTAACGCGTTAACGATGACAGCCCTAATTAATGCATTCACTAACTTAAACATCTTCTTCTTCTCTGTGCTCTCTCGTCTCTCTCACAGGTAGACTCGACCCTGCTGCTATTATTATGTTCAATGTTGTTTGATTGTTTGTCACTGTGCCTCTCTCCCCTCTGTCCTTCTCTTCTTTATTTATCCTTTCTCCCTCTTCTGTTTGTCTCCCTTTTCCCCTCTCACTCAGGTGGCCTTTGCTTTTAAAAATATCGACACTCTCTGCTGCTCTCAGGTCTTCAGGAAGGCTGCTCCAGAGACGAGGACCATAGTAATAAAAAGATGCATCTCTGCTGGTTTTTGTCCAGGCTTTGGGAATAATTAAAAAGCCGCTATCGGAAGACCCGAGGGTTCTCAAGGGTTCATACGATAAAAGCAAATCTGATAATGAGGTTTTTATTGTGTTATTGTCAACAAATCCCCCGAAGAAAAGATCAAAACCGCCATGTTCATTCACTAGTTTCCAACCTCATTTTTTGGCACTCAACAGAAACAACAACTCAAACAAGTAATTTCCCTAAAACAGCTGTGCACTGTAGATTCTAGCAAACGCCACTCACAAAAGAAGCAAATAGTCTCTTAGTTGTTATGTGGACTGCTCTCAGCTGCAGATTAATCCACATTTGTGGTGCTGGTGAGTATTTACAGCAGCTTGACTCAAACTAAATTATACTGTGTGTGTGTGTGTGTGTGTGTGTGTGTGTGTGTGTGTTCACAGTAATGAAGAGACATTAGCAGTGAAACACAGCGTCTCATTGATGTCTTTTTAATTGTGTTTGGACAACAAGAGGAATACGCTATGTCATCGTTTGCAGCACAAACCAGGGGCGGGTCTAGTACATTTTGGGGCTCAGTCTAAGGAAGGGTGGCACATATAAAGAACATGAAAAAAAAAAAAAAAAATGTTAAAAATAAATTAGGGCTGTCCGGTTAACGCGTTAATTCAATCCATAACGCGTTAATATTTTTTAATGGCATTTTAATGTTGCAAGCCTTTTTGTCCCTTCTACTCCCCCGTAGACGGCTCCTCTAGCTGTAGCGCTATGCTATGAAGTGGCCTCCTGCAGTAAACCTACCGCGCTGATGGAAAGTAAGAGAGCTACTGGACTTTTGAACGGCTTGTTTAACTTTAAAACACTTCCAGACGCTTCAGTTGACAAGTCAAAAGTAAAATGCAACCTGTGTCAAACGGAGTTTAACTACCACCGGAGTACGTGGAGTTTGAGTTAGCACCTCCACGCTAAACACCCAGGTGCAGCCAAGCCAGCCTCAGCTCCACCAAAGGACCATTTTGGAGTGTGGGAGTCGCAGCAGAGCCGTGATTGATTCCCAGTTAAGACACTCTGGTAAGAAATGCTTTACATTATGGGCTTAAAACTGCCTTCAAATGTAAAAACGCGATTAATCGTGATTAACTATGTTAATTCTGCGATTAATCTCGATTAAAAAATTAATCGTTTGACAGCCCTATTTAATCTGTTTTACTCGACTGATTGATTATTTAAGTGATGTATCAGCTGTACTATAAATAAATCAACCCACCGGTTCCTAGAAATAGGACGGTATAGATGTTTCCGTCCAGCGCCGGCTGCTTGTGCACGGCGATCTTGACGTAGTTGACGCTTCTCTTGAACATGAGCGGGCGAACTCCTATCGGCTGCACCTGGCTCGCCATCAGAGGATGCCTCCTGGCGAAAGTGAGGACGT
The DNA here is from genome assembly GCF_027409825.1 of Scomber japonicus. Lineage (NCBI taxonomy): Eukaryota > Metazoa > Chordata > Actinopteri > Scombriformes > Scombridae > Scomber > Scomber japonicus. The sequence continues at coordinate 4,096,732 of NC_070597.1, read as the reverse complement.
TGTCTGGTAGATCTCGAGATGAGTTGATGTTCAGAGATTTGTGCAGATCTGTTATACACTGCAGAGAAGAAGGAGGAGAAACATTAAAGAATGAGATCAGTGGTGTGTGTACAAGCAGAGGAAAGAGCGGGACATTAAATGCTCTGATGTGTGAGGGTAGTAGTAGCAGCATTGTTTATTTATACTCCAGAGATCATTGAGAGTGACCCTAATTTACAATGACATTGAGTCAATTATAGAGACAGGAAAGGAAAACAACAGCAGCAAAAAAATAAATAAATAAAATGAGAAAAATTAATTAAATAAATGAGAATAAAATTTAAATTAAATAAGCAAAATAAACAGTCAAATAAAATTAAGGAAATTAATTAAATAAATGAGAATACAATTAAAATAAAATAAGAAAAATAACCAAAGAAATAAAACAAGAAAAAATAAAAATAAATAAAATGAGAAAAATTAATTAAATAAATGACAATAAAATTAAAATTAAATAAGCAAAAAAACAGTCAAATAAAATTAAAGAAATTAATTAAATAAATGAGAATAAAATTAAAATAAAATAAGAAAAATAAACAAATAAATAAAACAAGAAAAAAATAAAATAAATAAAATGAGAAAAAATAAATATAATAAAATAATAAACAAATAAAATTAGTAAAAATAAGTCAAATAAAATAAGAAAGAGGCATAAAGAAATAACAAAAAAAATAAAATAAAATAAAATAATTATTAAAAGTAATAACAGTAGATTTCAAGATGTTTAAGATCAATTTTCTAAAATGTCCAAAAGGTATAAGTGTGTTTATTTTGAAGGAATCAGGAAGTGCATTAAAGCTAAAAGCAGATTTCAGACCAAACTCTTGGGACATAAAGTGAAAGTCAGTCAGTAGATTAGGTTTTAGGTTAAAGTCCATCTGGGTGACAGAACAGCTCCGAAAGGTAATGGGGTAATTTTCCTCTATGGGGCTTTATAGATAAAGAGACACCAGCTGTGCAGGATATAATAATGCAGGGGGGTCAAACATGCGGCCCGTGGGCCAGAGGCAGCCCGCCGAGAGGTCCAATCCGGCCCAGTTTCCTTCCTTCTGTATGTCCTTCCTTTCTTCCTCCCTATCTTATTTTCCTTCCTTCTTTCCTTCCATCTGTCTTCCCTTCCTTCCTTCCTGTATTCTCTTTCTTCTCCTCCTTCTTTTCCTTCCTTCCTTCCTTCTTTCTTTCCTTCCTCCCTGTCTTCTTTTCATTCCTTCCTTCCTTCCATCTGTCCTTCTTCCCTTCCTTCCTTCCTTCCTTCCTTCCCTACCTTCATTTGTGTATTCTCTTTCTTCTCCTCCTTCTTTTCCTTCCTTCCTTCCCTTCCTTCATTCATGTATTCTCTTTCTTCTCCTCCTTCTTTTCCTTCCTTCCTTCCTTCCTTCCTTCCTTCCCTTTCTTCCTTCCTGTATTCTCTTTCTTCTCCTCCTTCTTCTCCTTCCTTCCTTCCCTTCCTTCATTTGTGTATTCTCTTTCTTCTCCTCCTTCTTTTCCTTCTTTTCCTTCCTTCCCTTCCTTCATTCATGTATTCTCTTTCCTCTCCTACTTCTTTTCCTTCCTTCCTTCCTTCCCTTCCTTCATTTGTGTATTCTCTTTCTTCTCCTCCTTCTTTTCCTTCCTTCCTTCCCTTCCTTCATTCGTGTATTCTCTTTCTTCTCCTCCTTCTTTTCCTTCCTTCCCTTCCTTCATTCGTGTATTCTCTTTCTTCTCCTCCTTCCTTCCTTCCTTCATTTGTGTATTCTCTTTCTTCTCCTCCTTCTTTTCCTTCCTTCTTTC
>NC_070597.1:4084923-4089923 GCF_027409825.1 Scomber japonicus | reverse complement strand
CTTCCTGTCTTCTTTTTCCTTCCTTCTTTTCATTCTTTGTTCCTTACTTCCTTCCATCTTTCCTTCCTCCTTTTCTTTCTTTGTTCCTTACTTCCTTCCATCTTTCCTTCCTCCTTTTTGTTCCTGTCTTCTTTTCCTTCCTTCCTTCCACCTGTCCTGTCTTCCCTCCATCTTTTCTTCCTTCCTTTCTTTCTTCCTTCTTTCCTTTCTGTCTTCTTTTCCTTCCTTCCTTCCTTTCTGTCTTCTTTTCCTTCCTTCCTTCCTTTCTGTCTTCTTTTCCTTCCTTCCTTCCTTTCTGTCTTCTTTTCCTTCCTTCCTTCCTTCCTTCCAACTGTCCTGTCTTCCTTCCATATTTCCTTCTCCTCCTCCTTTTCCTTCCATCCTTCCTTCCTTTTGTCCTTTCTTCCTTCTTTCCTCACTCCTTCCTTCCTTCCCTCCTTCCTTCCTTCCATCTTTTTATTGATCCGGCCCACATCAGATCAAATTGGACTGTATGTGGCCCTTGAATGAAAATGAGTTTGACACCTCTGCACTAAACTGTAAATAATTTTAAATAATAACCTCCATTAATAAGAGATTATTTGCACCATGTAGAGACTCGTTGCTCTGTCTGTTGCTCTGTTGTGTATCTGAGGAGTTAAAGGTGCAGCTCTGCTCTGTTTCATTATCCAAATATTGACCCACATGCACTTATAATAACATCTCAGTTCAAAACTCACGGAGCAGACTGGAGAGCTCAGCTTCTGTTTCTGTCTCCTTCTTCCCCTCCTTCCCTCTTTCTTTGCTCCCTCCTCCTTCCGTCCTTCCTTCCTCCCTTCCTTCTCTCCTAAATTCCTTCCTCTTGGAGCTTTTCCACCATACCAATGAGGTCAAACTCATCTTCATTCAAGGGCCACATACAGCCCAATTTGATCTTATGTGGGCCTGTGCATTGAAGGAAGGGAGGAAGGAAGGAAGGAAGGAAGGAAGGAAGGAAGGAAGGAAGGAAGAGAAGAGAAGAGAAGACAGGATGAAAAGATGGAAGGATGAAAGGGAGGATTGAAGGAAGGAAGGAAGGAATGAAAGATGGAAGAAAGGAAAGGAGGAAGGAAGGAAAGATTGAAGGAAGGGAGGAAGGAAGGAAGGAAAGATTGAAGGAAGGAAGGGAGGAAGGACAGATGGAAGTAACGAAGGAGTGAAAGACAGAAAGAAAGAAAGTGGGCCGGATTGGACTCCTCGGCGAGCTGGTTCTGACACCCGGGCCGCATGTTTGACACCCCTGCACTATACAGTTCTAGCACGTCTCGACTCGACTCCACTCGTTTCTTTGTGTGTTTCCACTAGGGATAGTACCTGGTTCCTGCTACTTTTTTAGTACCTGCTCTGCTGAGGTTCCAAGCGAGCCGAGCCGATACTAAATGTGACGTCATCAGACTGCCGGCCACTGATTGGTCAGAAGAGTTGTCGCTGGAAGAGTCATGAGCCGTCCCACACAAGAATCAAACCCGCCATTTTTAAATACCGGCAACAGTGTTACAGCCATACGTTTTTTCTTCTCTTTGCTTTGTGTGTGACAGAAAGCCTCATACAGCAGCAAGTACACCATCGCCTCCATGTCCTCCATTGTTTATGTGTTTGTGTGGCGTATAAAATGGGGTCAAGGGGTAGAGCATAGCTCAGTGGGTAGAGCACCTGCCCCATGTGTTGAGGCTACAGTCCTCACTGCAGGCGACCCCGGTTCGAACCCCACACCGAGCGGTCCTATCCTGCATGGCATTTCCCCCTCTCTGTCTCTCTCTACTAATCTGTACATTAAAGGCAAAGGCCCCCCAAAAAAAACGGAGTCAAGGCAGTTTTGTGCAGCTTGCTATGACGACCCCACCCACGTAACGTAAATAGTAATGGAAAGGTTCTTGGTATCCAAATATTGACCCACATGCACCTATAATAACATCTGAGTTCAGAACTCACTGAGCAGACTGAAGAGCTCAGCTTCTGTTTCTGTATCACTAAACTGCACATGTTGTTATACAGCAGTCTAATAGAGCTTTTCCACTATACAGTTCTAGCTCGACTCCACTCGACTCGATACTAAATGTGACGTCATCAGACTGCCGGCCATTGATTGGTCAGAGAGTTGCCGCTGGAAGAGTCATGAGCCGTCCCACACAAGAATCAAACCCGGCATTTTTAAATACCAACAACAGCGTTACAGCGATTCGGTTTCTCTTCTCTTGCTTTGTGTGTGACAGAAAGACACATACAGCAGCAGGAAGGAAGGAAGGAAGGAAGGAAGGAAGGAAGGAAGGAAGGAAGGAAGGAAGGAAGGAAGTGTGATAGAAAGCCACATACAGCAGCAGGAAGGAAGGAAGGAAGGAAGGAAGGAAAGAAGGACGGAAGGAAGTGTGATAGAAAGCCACATACAGCAGCAGGAAGGAAGGAAGGAAGGAAGGAAGGAAGGAAGGAAGTGTGATAGAAAGCCACATACAGCAGCAGGAAGGAAGGAAGGAAGGAAGGAAGGAAGGAAGGAAGGAAGGAAGGAAGGAAGGAAGGAAGGAAGGAAAGAAGTGTGATAGAAAGCCACATACAGCAGCAGGAAGGAAGGAAGGAAGGAAGGAAGGAAGGAAGGAAATGTGATAGAAAGCCACAAACAGCAGCAGGAAGGAAGGAAGGAAGGAAGGAAGTGTGATAGAAAGCCACATACAGCAGCAAGTACAGCATCGCCTCCATGTCCTCCATTAGTTATGTGTTTGTGTTGCTATGACGACCCCGCCCACGTTGAGGAGCTACTATAGTAATGGAAAAGGTTCCTGGTACCAATCTGAGTTGAGTCGAGTCGAGCTAGAACTGTAGTGGAAAAGCTCCAAATGTGATGTGCAGTAACAATAAGTCACAATCAGTTTATCTTCTCTTGTTAAATGTGTTTCGGGCGGGAATACATTTACTGAAACATACTTCGACACATCAGGCGACTCTGTGTATTGATTGGCTGCAGCTCTTCTTTCTTGCTGCAAAAAGTTCAACTATTCTCAGCTTAGTTTTGGCCGCACTTTGCTGCAGACGGTGGCGGAGGGGAGTTTACATAGAGATTAGGTGTGGTCACGGCTTTGGGAGACTCATTGCTCTTCTTCTTTGTCTTGGCTTATATCCAAATAAAGTAGAAGCTCAGAGTCTTTTATGACCAGATGCTCTTGTTTTGGGGTTTTATGGCCAGTGTCGAATGTTCATATATGATTTCTTTGTTCTAGGGCTGTCAAACGATTAATTTTTTAAATCGAGATTAATCGCAGAATTTCCATAGTTAATCAGGATTAATCGCGTGTTGAATTGCATGTTTAAAATCCTGTTATTTTCCATTTGAAGGCAGTTTTAAGCCCATAATGTAAAGCATTTCTTACCAGAGTGTCTTAACTGGGAATCAATCACGGCTCTGCTGCGACTCCCACACTCCAAAATGGTCCTTTGGTGGAGCTGAGGCTGGCTTGGCTGCACCTGGGTGTTTAGCGTGGAGGTGCTAACTCAAACTCCACGTACTCCGGTGGTAGTTAAACTCCGTTTGACACAGGTTGCATTTTACTTTTGACTTGTCAACTGAAGCGTCTGGAAGTGTTTTAAAGTTAAACAAGCCGTTCAAAAGTCCAGTAGCTCTCTTACTTTCCATCAGCGCGGTAGGTTTACTGCAGGAGGCCACTTCAAAGCATAGCGCTACAGCTAGAGGAGCCGTCTACGGGGGAGGAGAAGGGACAAAAAGGCTTGCAACATTAAAATGCTTTTTTTTTAAATTAACGCGTTATGGATTGCATTAATCTAATCGTGATTAACGCGTTAACGCTGACATCCCTAATATATATCTAAAAGACATACAAACACTCTCTCCAGTGCCTCCAAAAACTAGAGAAATAGCAGGTACTACTCTTTTTAGGCACGACTAAAGCCATAATCATTTCATTTGTAGAGTGCTTCAGCTGCACCATAAAAGTAAACATATAATTCCTAAGAAGAGCGTCCATTGTACATTAATTATTGTTTAACCTTCAACCCAGCAGTGTTTTGTGTATTATTTCATATTTGTGTTTAGTCTTGTGACAAACAGGAAGTGAGAAGTGTCCATCATGTGCTTTCAGTAAAGAGAAGGACTATTTCCTGAGTGGCGCCTCTGTTTTGTAACTTCCAGGGTTTATTTATGCAAACCAAATCTAGATCTGCAGCCTCGTGGTTTAATTTTTTGTCCAGTGAGGAAGGATTTATTAAAATATTTCCTAATTATGACCCCCATATCTCAAGACTGGCTGACTGCGATATGTAAATGCTGGAGCTGGGAAGCCTTATTTCTCAGTATTTTATGCGGCTGTATACACAGAATGAATAACAGGGGATTTTAAAACTTAAAAAACACCTTTCCCCCACCGGGTGAATTTTAAATGAAATACTCAAAAGGACTCCAGGCTAAGAAATAATCCCCCCCCCCCAACCCCCCTTCCTCTGATAAAGTTGTTGTTTTTTTTTTACACTGCAGGTTTTTTTATATGGATTAAAATAAACAAGATCAAATGTGTTAATTAATGTGTGAGCTGTTACCTTTGGACAGGAGCTCATTTCCCAAAATGTCAAATTATTCTCTGTCTCTGTTGGAGCTGTTTATCAGATCATATTAGAAATTCCACCTGAAATCATTTATTATGGATCAATTAACCCTCCTGTTGTCCTCAGGTCAAGGAAGGAAGGAAGGAAGGAAGGAAGGAGGGAGGAAGGAAAGGAGTAAGGAGGGAGGGAGGGAAGGAGGAAAGGAGTAAGGAGGGAGGGAGGAAGAAAGGAAAGAAGGAAGGGAGGAAGGAAGGAAAGGAGTAAGGAGGGAGGGAGGAAGGAAGTAAGGAGAGAAGGAAGGGAGGAAGGAAGGAAAGGAGTAAGGAGGGAGGGAGGAAGGAAGGAAAGGAGTAAGGAGGGACAGAGGAAGGAAGTAAGGAGAGAAGGAAGGGATGAAGGAAGGAAAGGAGTAAGGAGGGAGGGAGGGAGGGAAGGAG
>NC_070597.1:4082900-4084423 GCF_027409825.1 Scomber japonicus | reverse complement strand
GGAGTAAGGAGGGAGGAGGGAGGGAGGGAGGGAGGGAGGGAGGAAAGGAGTAAGGAGAGAAGGAGGGAAGGAGGGAAGGAAGGAAAGGAGTGAGGGAGGGAGGAGGGAGGGAGGGAGGGAGGGAGGGAGGAAAGGAGTAAAGGAGTGAGGGAGGGAGGAAGGAAGGAAAGGAGTAAGGAGGGAGGGAGGAAAAGAGGAAGGAAGTAAGGAAGGAAAGGAGTAAGGAGGGAAGGAAGGAAGGAAGGAAAGGAGGGAGGAGGGAGGGAGGAAAAGAGGAAGGAAGTAAGGACAGAAAGAAGGGAGGAAGGACGGAAGGAAGGAAGTAAAGGAGTAAGGAAGTAAGGAAGGAAAGGAGTAAGGAGGGAGGGAGGAAGGAAAGGAGTAAGGAGGGAGGGAGGGATGGAGGGAGGGAGGAAGGAAGGAAGGAAGAAAAGGAGGGAGGGAGGAAAAGAGGAAGGAAGTAAGGAAGTAAGGAAGGAAGGAAAGAAGGAACAGTCAAAAGAGATGCCGATATAAGTAGAATTTGTGTTTTTATTTTTCCCAGCATGCACCTGAAATTTTCAAGATGGCGCCGCCTAGATTCGAAAACTATTGGCTGACCGGAGTACGTGGAGTTTGAGTTAGCACCTCCACGCTAAACACCCAGGTGCAGCCAAGCCAGCCTCAGCTCCACCAAAGGAGCATTTTGGAGTGTGGGAGTCGCAGCAGAGCCGTGATTGATTCCCAGTTAAGACACTCTGGTAAGAAATGCTTTACATTATGGGCTTAAAACTGCCTTCAAATGGAAAATAACAGGATTTTAAACATGCTATTCAAAACGCCATTAATCGTGATTAACTATGGAAATTCTGCGATTAATCTCGATTAAAAAAAATTATCGTTTGACAGCCCTAATTATTTATATTTTAAGCTTCATAAACAGTCCAACCAGAAAGGGCCACTTTTGACCCGAGAGGACAAAAGCTGCACCACTGACTGGAAGACAACAGGAAGTAGACAGTAAAACAGCTATCTCTGGTGTTTCCTCATTGTAGATTCATGAGAGCTACAATGGAGTTTCCTCAGTTCCTGTTTTTACTGAGTCATTATTTATAACATGCGTCATTTATTGTCTGTGTCTGTGTGTGTGTGTGTGTGTGTGTGCATGTGTTCTGTTTTTTGTGATTTTTATCATGTGAATGCTCTTTGTGTTGCATCGCTTTGTATGAAAGATGCTACACAATTAACCTTCCTGTCGTCCTCCCGGGTCAAATTGACCCCATTTCTCTTTTGACTGTTCCTTCTTTCCTTCCTTCTTTAATTTTTCCTTCCTTCTTCCCCTCCACCCTTCTTTCTTTGCTCCCTCCTCCTTCCATCCTTCCTTCCTCCTTTCCTCCCTCCCTCCTTACTCCTTCCTGCCTTTCCTTCCTTCCTTCCTTCGCCAATTCCTCCCACCGTCCCTCCCTCTTTACTCCTTCCTGCCTTTCCTTCTCTCCTAAATTCCTTCCTCTTTTCATCCTTACTCCTTTCCTTCCTTCCTTCCT
>NC_070597.1:4032900-4077900 GCF_027409825.1 Scomber japonicus | reverse complement strand
CCTTTAATCCTTCCTCCCTCCCTCCTTTCCATCCTTCTTTCCTTCCTTCTTCCTCCCTTCTTTCCTTCCTTCTTCCTCCCTCCGTTCCTTCCTTCTTCCTCCCTTCTTTCCTTCATTCTTCTTCCTCCCTCCTTTCCTTCCCTTCTTCCTCCCTTTTTTCCTTCCTTCTTCCTCCCTTCTTTCCCTTCCTTCTTCCTCCCTTCCATCCTTCCTCCTTCCTTTCCTTCCTTCTTCCTCCCTTCCATCCTTCCTTCCTTCCTTCCTAAATCTGTCATGTGAGATTTATCTTTAACTTTCCAAACCCAGTGAAACATTTAACATGATTATAGTTAAATAATATTTTGGTTAGTTCTTCTTCTCTCTAACCTTGCAGACTCGTGCGATCCTTGACACCTTGGTCTGACTCGGGTAGGCGATCTGTTCCTGACTCCTCTCCGTGAAGAAGAAGTAAATCTTGTCGTCGTCACCAATGGAGCTGTTGATGCTCTCTTTCAGCAGCACAGAGCCTACGAAATCTGCCTCTGCACACACACACACACACACACACACACACACACACACACACACACACACAGACACACAGACACACACACACACACACACACACACACACACACACACACACACACACACGCACACACACACACACATCAGTGCAAAATGCCCAAACGCAGACCTATTAGCAGCCAAGGATGCGTCTCCTTGGAAACTAAAGATGGAGCTTTTAAGTATGATTGAATCGCCACAGCTAAGCCAGTTATAGCTGCAGAGCATCTTTCCCTTCACTTCACTTCTGTGATGTGATTTTCTTTTTCTTTTTTTTCTAAGAGAGTCTAAGAGAGTTTTTGTAGTAACAGCATAAAACATCTAATGAGATCAAGAAGTGCAAAAAATATCAATGAGGATTAGTGTGTGTTGTATAGTAGAGTGAAGACTGTGTCTGGCTGCAGCTTCATTCTGATGCTTCTTAATGGTGTGTTGTGTTTTTTTACCCAGGAGCCAGCGGGTGGGGGCTTCCTCCGTCCTCAGCGTGGGGAACGGGAAGTTCCTCCGTACGTCAGGTGAGCTGCGGAACTCGTACTGAGACGCGGTGAACATCTCGCCGTCTGATGAACAGATCATATAATGTGTTAGTAGATGGGCGAAGAAGAAGAGGAAGAGGAAGAAAGTAGGAAATCTGAGGTAGATCAATGGAATAAAAATGCTTTAAAAATGTATGTAGGACATTTTTTTTAAATCACCATTTAACCCTCCTGTTGAGTCAAGGAAGGAAAGAAGGGAGGAAGGTAGGGGGGGAGGAAAGAGAGAGAGAAGGAGGGAGGGAGTTAAGAAGGAAGGGAGGAAGGAAGGAGGGAGGGAGAAAGGAAAAGAGGAAGGACAGAAAGAAGGAGGGAGGGAGGGAGGAAGGAAGGAAGGACAGAAGGGAGGAAGAAAGGGAAAGAAAAAAGAGAGAAGGAAGGAGGAAGGACAGACAGAAGGAAGGAAGGAAGGAAGGAAGGAATGAAGGAAGGGGGAAAGAAGGAATGAAGGAGGGAGAAAGGAAAAGAGGAATGGAGGAAGGAAAGAAGGAAGGAAGGAAGGAAGCTATTCTAAAGGTTTATTACAAAGCTCCACTGTGTTGTTCTCTTTGTCTTTATGAACAGGACCAGGATGTATTTGAGCTGTACTCTGGTCTCATCTGTCCGCAGCATGTTCTCACACAAGGATTTTGGCTCCAGTATTTTTGGCCAGGACTGAATGTGTTACGTAATAAATATACACATGTCAGTTATACTGTATAACCATAGACTGTATAAAAGAAATGGACGTAACATCCGTGACGTCACCCATTGGTTTGTGGACTGCTGCTCGGAAGCCAATAGTTTCTAATCTAGGCAGCGCCATCTTGAAAATTTCAGGTGCATGCTGGGAAAAATAAAAACACGGATTCTACTTATATGGGCATGAGGCGGAGTCATGGACGGACGTATGGGCGGGACCAACGGCGGAACGGGGAGGCTGCCATTGGTTGCGAGGGCTGGATCTCGAGGACATTGGTCAATCAACCTGTCAATCAGGACGTAGCCACGCCCTAATGCATACCCTGCTTTATCGTCAAATATAAAATCAGAGAGGCCAAAATGTCCCAAATGAACATCATACTGCATTGAAGAAGGCTTTAAACTAGCGATTGAGACCATAAACACATTTTGAAAACGTTTACTGAGGTTAGAAATCAAGTGAGAAGTTGGTGAATTCTCCATTGACTTGTATAGAGACGGTCGCCCCCTGGTGGCCTTTTGATAGAATGCAGTTCTAAGTTACTTCCTGGTTGGCTTCTTTTCAGAGGACAGGAACTCCCCGCCTGTGTATAACACAGTATAATACAGTATAACTTATACTGTATTATACTGTGTTATACAGTATAAGGAAGGACAGATGGAAGGAACGACAGAAGGAAGGAAGGAAGGAATGAAGGAAAAGATCACAGAAAGGTGGGAAAGTGGGCCGGATCACACCCCTCTGCGGCCTGGTTCTAGCCCACAGGCCTCATGTTTCACACCTCCTGCTGCTGCTTTGCTTACACCAGCATTAACAGATTAAATGCAAATCCAGGAAGTGTACCTATGAGCAGGCCGGTGTATCCTTTAGCCGGGTCATATGGACACCTGTCTCTGCCCTCCTCGAACCCGGACGACAAGTTGAACCGCTCTGCATCCTTACAGAGAGGAGTCAATCAATCTTTAAGTCTTTAATACTCATAATTGTGCTTTATAGTTAGTTAGACGTTGTTTAAAAAGGATCTTACTATATAAGCACAGAGAGGTTTGAAGGCGTTCGTTCCGCAGACGTAGAGATGAGTCTCGTTGTAGCGCTGCAGAAAGCGGATGTGATTGAAACACTCCGTCTGCAGAGAACAGGAACCAAAGAGAAACAGGTTATTATTGTTCAGCTGCAGAGAAACACACACACACACACACACACACACACACACACACACACACACACACACACACACACACACACACACACACACACACACACACACCAGTCTTTGTGCTTCATGCAAATAGTTAAAAAGGGAAGTTTCAATGTAGCATTTAACCTTCCTGTCGTCCTCCTGGGTCAAATTGACCCCCGTCTGTTTTGACTGTTTCTTCTTTACTCCCTTCCCTCCTTTCCTTCCTCCCTCCCTTCCCTATTTCCTTTCCTCCATCCTTCATTCCCTCCTTTCCTTCCTCCCTTCCTTATTTACTTTCCTCCATCCTTCATTCCCTCCTTTCTTTCCTTTCCTCCCTTCCTTCTTTCCTTTCCTTCCTCCCTCCCTTCTTTCTTTCCTTTCCTCCCTTCCTTCCTTCCATCCTTCTTCCTCCCTTCTTTCCTTCATTCCTCCCTCCCTCCCTTCCTCTCTCCTTTCCTTCCTTCCTCCCTCCCTCCCTCCCTCCCTTCCTTTCCTTCCCTCCTTTCCTTATTTCCCTTCCTCCCTCTTTTCCTTCCTTCCTCCCTCCCCTCTTTTCCTTCCTTCTTCCTCCCTACTTTCCTTCCTTCTTCCTTCCTCCTTCCTCCCTCCCTCCCTTGACCCCTCCTTTCCTTTCTTCTTCCTCCCTTCCTTCCTTCTTCCTCATTTCCTTCCTTCTCCCTCCTTCCCTCCCTTCCCCCTCTCTCCTTTCCTTCCTTCTTTCCTTTCCTTTCCTCCCTTCTTCCTTCCTTCCTCCCTCCCTCCCTCCCTTGCCCCCTCTCTCCTTTCTTCTTCCTCCCTTTGTTCCTTCCTTCCTTCCTTCCTTCCTCCCTCCCTTCTTTCCTTTCCTCCCTCCCTCCTTTCCTTGACTCGAGGACAACAGGAGGGTTAATGAAAAGTGGATTTGTCACAAAGCACAAACGGTTTCATTTGTGTTTTCTCACCATAAATGAAGATGTTACAGTTGTATGAGAAGTATTTATGAGTATAAAGAGTGTAAAGATGCAACCTTGTACCTGATTGTCTCTGCCTTTGTTTAAACACTGCTTCTTCTGTTCAGGGGAAGCGTCCCAATCGATCTAAAAACAATGGGAGGGGGGGTAATAAGGATGACTCAGATCGCTCAATAACTAGAGAGCGAAAAATAGACAAAAAAAATAAATAGAAAAATCTAGATAGACAAGAAGAAGAAAACAGGTGCGTGATAAACAGAAACAGAGAAAAGGAGAGAGAGAGAGAGGAAGGAAGGACAGCACTCTTAATGTTCTGGCTGTGCAGTGAAACGCGTCACTGCCTCCTCAGTAACCCTCGAATAAATGCCTGGTGCTTTTAATCCGATAGCCATAAAATTGGAAGGAGCACAATGGGATTTACTCAATCTGCTTAAAGCTATTATTAGTTAGTCTTCCTCTTTAGATTTAGGAAATAGGAGTAAACTAGTGGAAATGGGCTGAGTGCTGTGCTTAAAGATACAAATGAAGTGATATTAGGTCTGTTAGAAACCTCATCCTTTCCTACTACTACTGATGATTTCAGCTCGGGTAGGAACCAAATAGTATGTAGTATAGAAGTATGTAGTATAGAAGTATGTAGTATAGAAGTATGTAGTATGTAAGTATGTAGTATAGAAGTATGTAGTATAGAAGTATGTAGTATAGAAGTATGTAGTATAGAAGTATGTAGTATAGAAGTATGTAGTATAGAAGTATGTAGTATGTAGTATAGAAGTATGTAGTATGTAAGTATGTAGTATAGAAGTATGTAGTATAGAAGTATGTAGTGTGTAGTATAGAAGTATGTAGTATAGAAGTATGTAGTATAGTAGTATGTAGTATGTAAGTATGTAGTATGGAAGTATGTAGTATGTAGTATAGAAGTATGTAGTATGTAGTATAGAAGTATGTAGTATGTAGTATAGAAGTATGTAGTATGTAGTATAGAAGTATGTAGTATAGAAGTATGTAGTATGTAGTATAGAAGTATGTAGTATGTAGTATAGAAGTATGTAGTATAGAAGTGTGTAGTATGTAGTATAGAAGTATGTAGTATAGAAGTATGTAGTGTGTAGTATAGAAGTATGTAGTATGTAGTATAGAAGTATGTAGTATAGAAGTATGTAGTATGTAGCATAGAAGTATGTAGTATAGAAGTATGTAGTATGTAGTATAGAAGTATGTAGTATGTAGTACAGTAGTATATAGTATAGAAGTATGTAGTATGTAGTATAGAAGTATGTAGTATGTAGTATAGAAGTATGTAGTATGTAGTATAGAAGTATGTAGTATGTAGTATAGAAGTATGTAGTATAGAAGTATGTAGTATGTAGTATAGAAGTATGTAGTATGTAGTATAGAAGTATGTAGTATAGAAATATGTAGTATGTAGTATAGAAGTATGTAGTATGTAGTATAGAAGTATGTAGTATGTAGTATAGAAGTATGTAGTATGTAGTAGTAGTATGTAGTATAGAAATATGTAGTATGTAGTATAGAAGTATGTAGTATAGAAGTATGTAGTATGTAGTATAGAAGTATGTAGTATGTAGTATAGAAGTATGTAGTATGTAGTATAGAAGTATGTAGTACAGTAGTATATAGTATAGAAGTATGTAGTATAGAAGTATGTAGTATGTAGTATAGAAGTATGTAGTATAGAAGTATGTAGTATGTAGTATAGAAGTATGTAGTATAGAAGTATGTAGTATAGAAGTATGTAGTATGTAGTATAGAAGTGTGTAGTGTAGAAGTATGTAGTATAGAAGTATGTAGTATAGAAGTGTGTAGTATATAGTATGTAGTAAAGAAGTATGTAGTATGCAGTTTTGAACACAGCCAGGGTCTTTTAGCATCTTGACTCACTGTTAGGTTTGCAGGTGTGGAGATGTCGGAGGTGTTGAGTGCGTACAGAGCTCCTCTTCCTCCCACGTACAGAAGCCCCGCCTCCTCCTCCAGCAGGAGGGTGCTGTAGTTCCTGGAAGAGCCGGAGAAACGAGTGCAGCTCAACAAGCCTGGGAAAAAAAAAAGAATGACGCATCATAAGAAAGTTTTCAATCTTCCTTACTCCCTTTCTTCCATCTGTCCTTCCTTTCTTCTGTCCTTCCTTCCGTCCTTCCTTCCTTCCTTCCATCTAGCCTTCCTTCTGCCCTTCCTTTCTTCCCGTTTCCTTTTCCTTCCTTCCTTCCTTCTGTCCTTCTTCCATCTTTCCTTCCTGTTTCCTTTTCCTCTCTTCCTTCTTTCCCTACTTCCATCTTTCCTTCCTTCCTTCTTTTCCTTCCCCCCTTCCTTATGTTCTTCTTCCATTTCTTCCATATTTCCTTCCTGTTTCCTTTTCCTCCCTTCCCTCCTTCCATCTATCCTTTCTTCCCTCCTTCCTTCCTTCCTTCCTTCCATCCATCCTTCCATTCTTCCATCCTTCCTTCCTTCCTTGTGTCTGTCCGTCCTTCCTTCCTGTTTCCTTTTCCTCTCTTCCTTCTTTCCCTACTTCCATCTTTCCTTCCTTCCTTCTTTTCCTTCCTTCCTTCTTTTCCTTCCCCCCTTCCTTATGTTCTTCTTCCATTTCTTCCATATTTCCTTCCTGTTTCCTTTTCCTCCCTTCCCTCCTTCCATCTATCCTTTCTTCCCTCCTTCCTTCCTTCCTTCCTTCCATCCATCCTTCCATTCTTCCATCCTTCCTTCCTTCCTTGTGTCTGTCCGTCCTTCCTTCCTTTCTTCCATATTTCCTTCCTGTTTCCTTTTCCTCTCTTCCTTCTTTCCCTACTTCCATCTTTCCTTCCTTCCTTCTTTTCCTTCCTTCCATTCTTCCTTCCCCCCTTCCTTCTGTTCTTCTTCCATTTCTTCCATATTTCCTTCCCGTTTCCTTTTCCTCCCTTCCCTCCTTCCATCTATCCTTCCATTCTTCCATCCTTCCTTCCTTCCTTGTGTCTGTCCGTCCTTCCTTCCTTTCTTCCATATTTCCTTCCTGTTTCCTTTTCCTCTCTTCCTTCTTTCCCTACTTCCATCTTTCCTTCCTTCCTTCTTTTCCTTCCCCCCTTCCTTATGTTCTTCTTCCATTTCTTCCATATTTCCTTCCTGTTTCCTTTTCCTCCCTTCCCTCCTTCCATCTATCCTTTCTTCCCTCCTTCCTTCCTTCCATCCATCCTTCCATTCTTCCATCCTTCCTTCCTTCCTTGTGTCTGTCCGTCCTTCCTTCCTTTCTTCCATATTTCCTTCCTGTTTCCTTTTCCTCTCTTCCTTCTTTCCCTACTTCCATCTTTCCTTCCTTCCTTCTTTTCCTTCCCCCCTTCCTTCTGTTCTTCTTCCATTTCTTCCATATTTCCTTCCTGTTTCCTTTTCCTCCCTTCCCTCCTTCCATCTATCCTTTCTTCCCTCCTTCCTTCCATCTATCCTTCCATTCTTCCATCCTTCCTTCCTTCCTTGTGTCTGTCCGTCCTTCCTTCCTTTCTTCCATATTTCCTTCCCGTTTCCTTTTCCTCTCTTCCTTCTTTCCCTACTTTCATCTTTCCTTCCTTCCTTCCATTCTTCCTTCCCCCCTTCCTTCTGTTCTTCTTCCATTTCTTCCATATTTCCTTCCTGTTTCCTTTTCCTCCCTTCCCTCCTTCCATCTATCCTTTCTTCCCTCCTTCCTTCCTTCCATCTATCCTTCCATTCTTCCATCCTTCCTTCCTTCCTTGTGTCTGTCCGTCCTTCCTTCCTTTCTTCCATATTTCCTTCCTGTTTCCTTTTCCTCCCTCCTTTTCTCCCAAACATTTTAACTTAACTAATATACTGTCATTAATATTTGGTACATTTGGTGGGTTTTGGATATCTTGGGTTAGTGTTTTTGACTTGGCAGCAGCGTGTGGAGGATGCTCTTCTGTTTCAACGTGATAGCAGCACTGTGCAGAAAGCTTGGTGCACAATAAATGGAGTTAAAATGTTTATATTGCGTCCTGTAATATATCTGCTTTTATATGAGGATGCTGTGAGGAATGCATAAAATCAATGAGCAGGAGAGAGAACTAACACTACATCAGTTTAGTAGTAATTTGTTTATTGGGAGTGGGCGCAGGGGGGGTTAAAAGTTAGGATGATTATAAAAGCCTGTGACTGACAGGGGCCTTAAAATATATTATTATCATTAACATATCATCATTATATAGGCATTAATAGGGTATTTCATTTATAATTAAGCTAAACACTTTATTTGTATGCAGACTGTTGCATGCATGTCTACACACAAAGAGAGAAGGAAGGGAGGAAGGAAGTAAGGAGAGAAGGAAAGGAGGAAGGGAGGAAAGGAGGAAGGGAGGGAGGAAGGACGGGAGGAAGGAAGGAAGGAAAGGAGTAAGGAGGGAAGGAAGGAAGGAGGAATGAAGGAAAGGAGTAAGGAGGGAGGGAGGAAAGAAAAGAGGGACGAAGGAAGGGAGGAAGGAGGGAGGGAAGAAGGAAAGGAGTAAGGAGGGAGGAAGGAAGGAAAGGAGTAAGGAGGGAGGGAGGGAGGGAGGAAAGAAAGGAAGGAAGGAAGGAAGGAAGGAAGGACGGAAGGAAGGAAGGAAGGAAGGAGGTGTCCATATATTATAATTCACACTTCCACTTTAAAAGCTAATGACAGTTATTTCATGTTGTAGTATTGTGTGACTGACAGGGGCCTTAAAAAATATTATTATTATTATTAACATATCATCATTATATAAGCATTAATAGAGTATTTCATTTACAATTAAACTAAAGACTTTATTTATATGCAGACTGTTGCATGCATGTCTAGACAGTGTTATATTATCACAGCTCAGTGTCCAATCCACTTTATTAGCACGAAGGTTTCCAAAGTGCTAGATAAGACAATAGAAGCACAATTAAAAAGATGAAGTAGACAATAGAAAGATAAAAGCAATAAAATAAAATGAAATATAATAAAATAAATAAAATGGACTAACTGCACAAGATAGAAATATGCATGTATACACATAAAATCAACTCTACATGGTGTCAAAAGAGAAGAGGTTGGTTTTAAGAAGAGTTTTATAGTGAGACAGAGAGGAGGACTGTGCCATCCATTCCAAAGTTTTGGAGATGTCCTTCCTACCTACCTACCTATCATCCTTCCTTCCTTCCGTCTTGCCTTCCCTTCTTTCGTTCCTTTCTTTCTTCCTTACTCCCTTTCTTCTATCTGTCCTTCCTTCCCATCTTCTTTCCTTCCTTCCATTCTTCCATCTAGCCTTCCCTCTGCCCTTCCTTTCTTCCTGTTTCCTTTTCCTTCCTTGCTTGCTTCCTTCCTTCTGTCCTTCTTCCATCTTTCCTTCCTGTTTCCTTTTCCTTTCTTCCTTCTTTCCCTACTTCCATCTATCCTTCCTTCCTTCCATCTTTCCTTCATCCTTCTTTTCCTTCCTTCCTTCCCTCCTTCTTCCATATTTCCTTCCTGTTTCCTTTTCCTTCCTTCCCTCATTCCATCTATCCTTTCTTCCCTCCTTCCCTCCCTCCTTCCTTCCTTCCATCCTTCCATTCCTTCCTTCCTTATGTCCGTCTGTCCTTCCTTTTTCCCTTTCTTCCATCTTTCCTTCCTTCCTTCCTTCCTTCTCTTTAATGAGATCTCTGTATGTGTCTCTTGAACACACTTCCAGCGTTTCCTCCACGTTTTCCCCTCTGGCCTTCTTTCTTCCTCTCTTCCCCCGAAAACCACACCGAACAGCAGAAATGATTAACCTCGACGAGAGAGAGAGAGAGAGAGAGAGAGAGAGAGAGAGAGAGAGAGAGAGAGAGAGAGAGAGAGAGAGAGAGAGAGAGAGAGAGAGAGAGAGAGAGAGAGAAAGAGAGAATAGATGGAAGGAGGGAAGGGAGGAAAAGGAAATATGGAAGAAAGGGAAGAAGGAAGGAAGGATAGAAGGAAGAAGGAAGGAAGGAAGGAGGGAAGAAAGGATAGATGGAAGTAGGGAAAGAAGGAAGACAGGAAAAGGAAACAGGAAGGAAAGATGGAAGGAAGCAAGCAAGGAAGGAAAGGGAAACAGGAAGAAAGGGAGAGAGAGAGAGAGAGAGAGAGAGAGAGAGAGACAGAGGAGAGAGACAGAGAGAGAGACACAGAGAGAGAGAGACACAGAGAGAGAGAGAGAGAGAGAGAGAGAGAGACCACAGCGGGTCTACTGGTGGAGGGTTGGTCTTATTAGCTGTGAGCTGGGACAGGCTGCCGTCAGTTCATAGTGTGAGAGGAGAGAGGAAGGTATGAGAGGATGAGAGGATGAGAGGAAGAGAGAGGAAGAAGAGGAGATTAATATGCCCATCTGCACTCTGCTGACTCATATTCCTTCAACCAAACCCTGCAGCTGTTCTGTCTGTCTGCTTCCTTTTCTTTTCTTCTTCTTCTTCTTCTTCTTCTTCTTGTTTGTCACATTTATCTCATCAGACGTTTCTCTCAATCTGCACATCTAACTTCTAACTTCTTTTTTTTTTGTTTCTATTCGTGCATATCAAATCAAACCTCCTGCTGAGCTCACACCCGAAGTAGATCTTCAACATGCAGATAGAAAAAAAACAACAATGTCCTCCTTTTTTTTTTCTTTCCAGAGTCTCACAGCGCAGCGGAGCAACGGCAACATGACCCATTTCTGAAGTGCTACACCATCGTGGGGGGACGGGGGGGGGGGGACAAGAGTGTGGGGGGGGGTGTTCAAATATTTAGTGTTGCACCAGACCAATTATTTCTTTTGCAATGGATAAATAATCATGTTTGTCTGCACTGAGATCAAAAGATTAACAACTGAAAAACATCATATTCAATGTTTTAACAATAGAGAAAATTACTAATGTGGCCTATTTACTAGTGTGTTACAGTATGGACATTCCTCACACACACACACACACACACACACACACACACACACACACACACACACACACACACACACACACACACACACACAGAGAGAGATGATGATGATGATGATGATGATGCTGTGGCAGTGCTGCTGATGAGATGTGGCAGTACTGGGGCACGATTCCTGCTGAATGCCCTCAAATATTGCCTCCCCTGAGTCCCTCCCACACACACACACACACACACACACACACACACACACACACACACATTGCCGACAGTCCTCCCAGTAACCCCCCCCCCCCCCTGTCGTCTCCCAGATCTGCCAGTCTTGCCCTCCTCACGCAGTCACACTGAGGGGCGTGTAGCAGTGTAAAGTGTAGAAGTGTAAAAGTGACGATTGAAGCTTTTTCCACGGAGCCACAGAGAGCAGTAGAGCAGTAGAGGATTTAAACCTGGGCTCCCTGAGGATTTTAATATCGCTACCAACGGGAGAACTCAGAAATCACACTTTTTATTTTACTGTAATTTGAGAAAAATATATAATAACATGTTTTTCTACAAAATCCTCTTTAATAATCTAAAGGTGGAATTATTGACAGTTTTTAATAAGTAGCCTTAAACCTCCTGTTGTCCTCAGGTCAAGGAAGGACAGGAGGAAGGAAGGAAGGAAGGAAGGAAGGGAGTAAGGAGGAAAAGAGGAAGGAAGGAAGGAAGGAAGGAAGGAAGGAGGGAGGAAGGACAGAAGGAAGGAAGGAAGAAAAGGAGTAAGGAGGGAGGCAGGGAGGGAGGAAGGAAGGAAGGAAGGGAATGAGTAAGGAGGAAAAGAGGGAGGAAGGAAGGAAGGAAGGAAGGAAGGAAAGAAGGAACGCAGGAAGGAAGGAAGGAACAAAAGGAGTAAGGAGGGAGGCAGGGAGGAAGCAAGAAAGGCAGGAGGGAAAGGAAAGGGAATGAATAAGGAGGAAAAGAGGAAGGAAGAAAGGAAGGAAGAAAGGAAGGAAGGATGGAAAGGAGTAAGGAAGGAAGGAAGAAAAGGAGTAAGGAGGGAGGCAGGGATGGAGGGAGGAATGGAGTAAGGAGAGAGGGAGGAAAGGAGGAAGGAAGGAAGGAAGGGAATGAGTAAGGAAGAAAAGAGGAAGGAAGGAAGGTAAGAAGGAAGGAAAGAAGGAAGGAAGGGAGTAAGGAGAAAGGAGAAAGGGAGGAAAGGAGGAAGGACGGAGGGAAGGAAGGGAAGGAAAGGAGTAAGGAGGTAGGAAAAGAGGAAGGAAGGAAGGAAAGAAGGAACAGTCAAAATGAGATGGGGTCAGGAGGGTTAAACATCCACAGACTAAAATGACACCCACATGTGATTGTTGATGATGTCATTCTAATACCTCGAGCATTAACAGCCCCCACCACCCCCCACTCCCCTTTTCTGGGAGTCTCCCCACCACATTTTGTAACCTGGCTGAAGGGATTTACTCCTATTCAGCTTTAAAACAGCGTCTTTATGCTCATATAGGCGGCGTCATGTTGAAACAGGCAATGTTGAAACTGGTCTTAAATATCAGATGTGAGTCTCATAGCAACCATACGAGACCCTAACATCCTGGATATAAACCCAACATGACTTATTAATAACCTGAGCAGACTGAACAGAATAAAAGGTTTCTGGTATGAGGACGCAGGGTCACATGAGGTTCAGATGTGTTAAAGTTAAAGGATCATCCAACTCAAAACTAGAATCCCTGTTTGTGACAAAACAAAAGATACGAGATGACAAACACTCTTATTTTGAAGGTGCTGTTTTTGTTGCTACGTCCTGTTCTCCAGTTTTGATTTAAGTTGTATTATAAAGGTTCATGTTAAATGTTTAGTATTCATTCAGAGAAGAAACAGAATTGCAGAATGCAATCCATAACGCGTTAATATTTTTAATCTCATTTTAATGTTGCAAGCCTTTTTGTCCCTTCTACTCCCCCGTAGACGGCTCCTCTAGCTGTAGCGCTATGCTTTGAAGTGGCCTCCTGCAGTAAACCTACCGCGCTGATGGAAAGTAAGAGAGCTACTGGACTTTTGAACGGCTTGTTTAACTTTAAAACACTTCCAGACGCTTCAGTTGACAAGTCAAAAGTAAAATGCAACCTGTGTCAAACAGAGTTTAACTACCACCGGAGTACGTGGAGTTTGAGTTAGCACCTCCACGCTAAACACCCAGGTGCAGCCAAGCCAGCCTCAGCTCCACCAAAGGAGCATTTTGGAGTGTGGGAGTCGCAGCAGAGCCGTGATTAATTTCCCAGTTAAGACACTCTGGTAAGAAATGCTTTACATTATGGGCTTAAAACTGCCTTCAAATGGAAAATAACAGGATTTTAAACATGCAATTCAAAACGCCATTAATCGCAATTAACTATAGAAATTCTGCGATTAATCTCGATTAAAAAATTAATCGTTTGACAGCCCTAAAAATAATATAATAGCATAGAATATAATAGAATAGAATAACAAAGCATAGCATATGATAGCATAGAGTAGAATAGAAAGCTTTATTGTCAGATATATATATATATATATATATATATACATATATATATGCTGTGAGTTCTTTATATGTGAGGAACTATAATTACTACATGATGTGCTGCTGCTCTTATTCTACTAGTAAAGGAACTAAACATGAGACTGTCTGGATCCGTGTAGTGGTCAGTCATCCCTCAGACCATCATCACAGGTTGAATCTCTCTCTCTCACACACGCACACACACACACACACACACACACACACACACACACACACACACACACACACACACACACACACACACACACACACACACACACACACACACACACACACACACACACACACACACACACGTCATTCCATGGAGCATTTCCTCAGCTGAACTTTCACTATGATTCATGAGGAGTGTGATGGTAATGAGGATGACAGCGACAGTCTCTCAGGGTGTTTTGATCTTGTGTAAATACGACGACGACGACGACGACGACGCCATGATGAAAAAAAAACTGTGGTGAGAATTTTACCAGCTCCAACACACCATCACATCACATGGGAGGCGTCTGTGCTCCCACATGACTGGCTGCTCGTCCAGCTTGTCACATGGACGCGCTGGGTGATGATGACAGCAGCACCGAGAGGACCCGTCCACTCTCCACAAGACCACACACTGACTGACTCACCTCTCTCTCTCTCTCTCTCTCTCTGTCTCTCTCTCTCTCTCTCTCACTCTGTCTCTCTCTTTCTGTATCCCTCTGTGTCTGTCTCTCTCTCTCTCTCTCTCTCTCTCTCTTTCTCTCTCTCCTCTGTCTCTCTCTCTCTCTCTCCTCTGTGTCCCTCTGTGTCTCTCTCTCTCTCCTCTGTGTCCCTCTGTGTGTGTGTCTCTCTCTCTCTCTCTCTCTCTCTCTCTCTCTCTCTCTCTCCTCTGTGTCCCTCTGTGTCTCTCTCTCTCTCCTCTGTGTCCCTCTGTGTCTCTCTCTCTCTCCTCTGTGTCCCTCTGTGTTTCTGTCTCTCTCTCTCTCTCTCCCTTTCTTCCTGTTTCCTTCCTTCCTCCCTTCTTTCCTTCCTTCTATCCTTCTTCCCTTTCTTCCACCTTTCCTTCTTGTTTCCTTTCTTCCATCTATCCTTCCTTCTTTCTATCCTTCCTTCCTTCTTCCCTTTCGTCCATATTCCTTTCTGTTTCCTTTTCCTCCCTTCCTTCCTTCCATCTACCCTTCCTTCCTTCCATCTACCCTTCCCTCCTTCCATCTATCCTTCTCTCTCTCTCTCTCTTTCTCTCTCTGGTCAGTAAACTGTCTCTGTCATGCTCATCGGACTCTTTATAAAAGTAATGACAGTAAAAATCAGCTGCTAATAAAAGGAAATGCATCACTGAACATCAACTCTTTTTTTTTTTTAAAGAGCGATGACATTTAAAAAACATCATCATCATCAAGCTTCAAAACATTCATTTGAACCATTAGTGTGTTCATAGGTTTTATAGGCTGTTGCTAAGCTTCTTCCACCATTACTGAACAGTTAAGATGTTTCTGCAGACGTTAAACAGGAAGTGAACTCTTAGCTTCGACTACACTGATAATTGAATAATAAGCTAATAAGCCCATCAACTCAACCTTCAGTATTGGTGCTATGAGTTTGAATTAAAGGAAGGAAGGAAGGAAGGAAGGAAGGAAGGAAGGAAGGAAGGAAGGAAGGAAGGATGGATAGATGGATAGATGGATAGATGGATAGATGGATGGATGGATGGGTGGATAGGTGGATAGGTGGATGGATGGATGGATGGATGGATGGATAGGTGGATGGATGGATGGATGGATGGATAGATGGATAGGTGGATAGATGGATAGATGGATAGATGGATAGATGGATAGATGGATAGGTGGATAGATGGATGGATGGGTGGATAGGTGGATAGGTGGATGGATGGATGGATGGATAGGTGGATGGATGGATAGATGGATGGATGGATGGATGGGTGGATAGGTGGATAGGTGGATGGATGGATGGATGGATGGATGGATAGGTGGATGGATGGATAGATGGATAGGTGGATAGGTGGATGGATGGATAGGTGGATGGATAGATAGATAGGTAGATAGGTAGATGGGTAGATAGATAGATAGATAGATAGATAGATAGATAGATAGATAGATAGATAGATGGATGGATGGATAGATGGATGGATGGATAGATGGATGGATAGATGGATAGATGGATGGATAGGTGGATAGATGGATGGATAGGTGGATAGATAGATAGATAGAACAATTAAACTAGAACAAAGTTTAAGTAGAACTTTAAATGAAACCCAAAGAAAGGAAAGTTGAAGTAGTTTAGTTATGTGTCAAACAGCAGCAGACAGACTCAGAGCTCAGCCAGCCGCTAAACAAGGTTAGACAGTTTAAAGATTCAATCCACATTTACTAAAGAACATTATCTGAAGCTAAAACTGAAACCTGGACGTGTCAAGGAAGGAAGGGAGGAAGGGAGGAAGAAGGAAGGAAAGGGGGGAGGAGGGAAGGAAGGAAAGAAGGACAGAAGGAAGGGCAGAAGGAAAGGAGAGTAGGAAGGGAGGAAGAGGGAAGGAAAGGATGGAGGAGGGAGGGAAGGAAGGAAGGAACGAAAGAAGGAAGGAAGGAAAGGAGGGAGGAAGGAAGGGAGGAGGGAAGGAAGGAAGGAGGAAAGGAAAGAAGGACAGAAGGAAGGGAGGAATGAAAGGAAAGAAGGAAGAGAGGAAGGACAGACTGAAGAAAGGGAGGGAGGTAAAAATGAAGGAAGGAAGGAAAGGAGGGAGGAAGGAAGGGAGGAGGGAAGGAAAGAAGGACAGAAGGAAGGAAGGAATGAAGGACAGAAGGAAGGGAGGAAGGAAAGGAAAGAAAGAAGAATCACATGATGTCTTCTATTTTCTTTTTTCCAGACGCTGCAACATTTCCAGATCTCTGTTACTGTTTCTTTTTGAGTATTAGTGGTTATTAGAGGCCAAAGTCACGATAAAGCAAAGTCACAGACAGACTGACTGGATGCTGACTTCAACTCGAAGCCTCAACTTCTCTTTAAAAACACTGAGTCAATCATTTCTGTCAGTGAGTCATTGTGGCCTCGGCTGCTGGATACAGGCCTGCTAATAAAGCTGCTGCTCATTATGGAAGTGATGTCTGCTGTGTGCACCTGGAACACTCTTTCATTACGTTGGATGTTATACTTGATTATGAAGAACAACCACTGTGATATCATCCACGACTCAAAAATGTAAGAAGTACAAAAAGCCAGCAGCTGGAAGTCAAACAGTGAGACACAGAATGAGCAGAGAGCAGAGAGTAGAGAGCAGAGCAGGTGACAGAAGCAACAGGTGTAGAAATAATCAGAAAATAAAAGGCTGGGACATTAATGTTGACTTTTACTGCTGTTATAGTGTTATAATTCATGGCACCAAATCATTATATTCTGATAAATGAACCCATTAAACCTGCTGATGGTTTATATGTGATAACAGTATAGTGTTATATTAGTGCTTAGTGTAAAAACCGAAAATACATGAAGGTAAGTAACTACTAGAACCTGACTGATACTGGATTTTTGGGACCGATGCCAATATTAGAGAGTAAAAAAACTTCTGACATCAATATAGATGAGTTGATGTATATATGCTGTATATCCATAATCATACATTGATTATATTTGACTGTTTAACAAACTTTTAAATAACAAAACTGAATATTTAAAAAAGCAGAACAAAAAATAACAACAAATGCATATATTAAATTTGAATTTAAAGTTTAAAAAAAAAATATATATATATTGACAACATTCACTAATACCAATATATCTGTCATAAGGTCAATATCGGCCAAAACACAACGACCAAAAAAAAACTGACTAAGTTTTTTGACCAGACAAGGAGCTCATACCAAGAATAAAAAGTTTCGGGTCAGGCTTTAGTGACTTCAAAATAAAACAGGAAGTGGTCACAACCCTGCACTCCTGCCTGTATGACTGTCTCCTATAATGTCTCATAGCCAGTTTCTATCAGATATGACTGAGCAGTGAGTAACTCCTCCAAACCGGCTAAAGGTCAGGACACACCGGGGGGGTGGGGGGAGGGGGGGGGCATGGGAGTCACGCAGCATGAGGACACCCTCTCACCCATAGATGGTGTGCACACGCTTGTTTTTTTGGGGGGTTTTTTTGTGGGGGGGGGGTTGCTGTTGTTATTTTTCTAATGTTTTTTCTTTATAGTTACGTGTGTATGTGTGTATCTGTTTGGTTCTGGCCTGAATTGGATGGGTCTGCTGGGGGGGGGTATGGGTATAGAAGGTTTTTAAGGGTGTATAATTGAGTCTTTTTTTAACAATGTCTGTGATTGAGTTGGAAAATCCATATAAAAAGAATTGAGGGGGAAAAGATGTGCAAACAACAAAACACATAAACTTAACTGAATGCACACGTAGAGCTCACATTATAATACATAAGCAACAAAAGGCACGTTTCCACTGCAGGAACTTCGAGGGATTATACGGGGCCAGCCCTGTTGGTGCGTGTCTCCACTGCAGGAACCTCCCCCACAGGGCCACTTACAGGAACCTTTACGGGGGAAAACGGAGTACCTACTCCAGGTTAGGTACTCCGTTCGGCCCTGAAAAGCTCCTGGGTGGGGCTCAAGGTTAACCCGGCGCTGATTGGCTAAACCTAGAGCAGGCTCTGACGCCATCAGAAAGCACCAAAACAACCAGCATCTTTAAAATCCAGCAGAAGGGGAGCATTAGCCTCGCAGACATTAGCCTAGCACACATTAGCCTAGCACACATTAGCCTAGCACACATTAGCCTAGCAGACATTAGCCTCGCAGACACCGCTGTAAACAACAAGACAACAGCAAGAAGATGTGTGACTAATGGACCGACGATGACGATTACATGGCGATCGAAGCTCATGACGTGGCCGAGGGGTCCTACTCTGCAGTGGAGACACGGCCACTGAGAGGGCCGAGTGAGAGGACGGTTCCTGTAGAAGTTCCTACCCCCCCCCCCCCCCCTCCTTTTACCAGGAACTCCTGCAGTGGAAACGCGGCTAAAGAGGAGACAATGCATAAACAACAAATAATCCTCCTCTTCTCCTCCTCCCCTCCTCCTCTTCCTACTCTTCCTCCTCTCTTACTCTTCCTCCTCACTGCATACATACATGAACATGAACACACTCACTCTCTGAGATCACGTTTAAAGGAAAGTTATGCAAACATAATGGCGGCCCGAGGCGACGCGTAGAGCGAGCTCGCTACTCGTGATTCACCGCAGAGTGAGCAAAAGCCTTGGTTTCTATTCTATCTTATAAAAATAGTGTGTGATATAACAAGCAGGACCGCGGTGACGTGGACAATGTCCCCGGCCCCGAGGAGACAGAGGCACAGCGGCCCTGGACCCGGCCGCGTGCCACTGGGCTTTATTTTAAAACTGTTTTTTTTTTTTTTATTCAGGTGACGTCTGACGCTCCTCGATCTTTCGGTGGCTCAGATTTATGACGGAGGGAGAAAAAAAAATCCAAGGTTCAGTTTTTGTATGAATCACACAAGTGAAAATCAATGTGGTGCAATTACAGCAGCGCTCTGAAAACACTCTGTCAGTGATGTGGAGAAAAAAAAGAAGAAGAAAATAAATTGTTTTTTCTTTTAAAACTTGAAAACACACACACACACACACACACACACACACACACACACACACACACACACACACACACACACACACACTTACAGCCTATTAACCCTTTATTGGGCAAATAATTATATTTGGTAACTTCTGTAAATATCCCAAAATGTCCTTCCTTCCTTTCCCTCCTCCGTGCCTTCTTTCTTCCCTTCCTCTTTTCCTTTCTCCCTCCCTCGTTCCTTATTTCCTCCATCCTTCCTTCCTTTCCTTCCTTCCATCTGTCCTTCCTCCCTCCCTCCTACCTCCTTTCCTTCCTTCTTCCTTCCTCCGTCCTTCCTTCCTTCCTTTCCTTACTTCCATCTGTCCTTCCTCCCTCCCTCCCTCCCTCCTCCCTTCCTTGTTTCCTTCTTCCATCCCCCTTTCTTCTTCCTCCCTCCCTTCTTCTCTCTTTCTTTCCTCCCCCTACCTTCCTTCTTTCCTTTCTTCTTTCCTCCCTCCTTCCTTCCCTTCCTTCCATCCTTCCATCCTTCCTTTCAATGAGTGTCCTATAAAGGGTTAAAGTGTTATTTTATTTTATGCTATTTCAATTCCTCCCAACAGAAAATGAATGAAGGTATAATGTGTTATTCTATCAGCTCTTCATTATCTTTCTAATCACATCTGTTCTGTTGCTTTACTTTCTTCACATCTTTGTTTTATTACAAGTCTGTGTGATTACAAGTGTGTGCTGTTGCTATCTAAAGCACAGAGGCTTCAGTAAAGGCAATTTTCTTGTTAAAAATAACATTTATTTATCGTTGATTTGAAGAACACGGATTTTAAACACTAACATCAGTTTATTTGTTAAAGTTGTAAAATAGCAACTATTTTGAAGATTGAATAACCATTTTAGTCCTTTTATTAACCCTCCTGTTGTCCTCAAGACAAGGAAGGAAGGAAGGGAGGGAGAAGGAAGGAAAGCAGGAAAGGAAAGGAAGTAAAGGAGGGAGGAAGGAAGACGGAAGGAAAGGAGGAAGGGAGGAAGGAAGATGGAAGGAAAGGAGGAAGAGAGGAAGGAAGATGGAAGGAAAGGAGGAACAAAGGGCGGAAGGAGGAAAGAAAGGAGGACGGGAGGAAGGAAGACGGAAGGAAATGAGAGAAGGAAGGAAAGGAGGGAGGAAGGGAGGAAGGAAGACGGAAGGAAAGGAGGGAAGGGAGGAAGTAAGAAGAAGGAAGGAAAGGAGGGAGGGAGGGAGGGAGGAAGGAAAGGAGGGAGGGAGGAAGAAAGGAGGAAAGGAGGAAGGGATGAAATGAGGGAGGAAGGAAGGGAGGAAGGAGGGACAGAGGAAAGAAGGAAAGGAGGGAGGAAGGAAGAAGATTGAAGGAAAGGAGGGAGGAAGGAAAGGAGGGAGGGATGGAGGGAGGAAGGAAGGAAGGGAGGAAAGAGGGACAGAGGAAAGAAGGAAGGGAGGAAGGGGGATAGAGGAAGTACAGACGGAAGGAAGGAAGGAAGGGAGGAAAGAAAAAACAGTCAAAACAGATGGGTCAACGACACGAAGGTTAAGCAAAAATGTCAAATATTCATATATAATAAGAATAAGAAGTTATCACATATTTTTTGACATTTGTTAGATAAAACAATGAAGTAACTGTTAGATGAATCAATAATGAAAAGCATGATTAGTTCCAGCTCTAATAAGATTGTTATAGTCAACATCTCAAACCATGTTCCCATTAGCATAATCATTTATTCATTATTATTTATCTTTATATTCTTTTAATTAGATATAACCTTCATAATATGTGTAGGCCATCATCATATTCAGAGAGTCAGTCGTCCTTTATTGAAGGATATATATCACATCTATGTGTGTTGTTAATGAGCGTTGGGATGCTCTGTTGTCATAGCGATATAAGCTTAAAGAGTCCTATTGGTTTAACTCACTGGATGATGTCATGACTGATACATGGAGACGTGCTTCTTTACATATTCACTCTTTTATCAGCCTGCAGGTGTTTTGTTCAAGTTTAAAGAAAGTGAAAATACTCAGCAACACACACACACACACGCACACACACACACACGGGAAAGTTGACCTACCCTTCCCTGAAGCCACTGTTTTGTATCCACGGCACACACACACACACACACACACACACACACACACACACACACACACACACACAGTGTAACTTTGTGCTTTGCTGCAAAATCAATGAGGAAAGTCAACAGAGCGCTGAGGTGTGCCAGAAGCCTCTCAGCCTCCAGTCTGGTTTCTATTTACTGTTGTCATCCTGTATGTACGTGAGTGTGTGTGTGTGTGTGTGTGTGTGTGTGTGTGTGTGTATGTGTGTGTGTGTATTTAATGTTCACAGTACGTTGATCAATGATGTCAGGATTCCTGCTTTGGTCCTGAGTGTCTCTACCTGTTGCCATTCCCCTCGTGGCTCACTCTCTCTCTCCCTCTGTGTGTGTGTGTGTGTGTGTGTGTGTGTGTGTGTGTGTGTGAGAGTAGAGACAGGTGCACTGTGACCCACCAGCTGAAACTAGTTCCATATCAAGACCTCTACTTATGCTGCAATCCACTGCAAGTCGGAAGCTGATAGTTTCCCAGTCGGTAAAATTCCTGACTTCCAATCTGAATGCGCCCGAGTGCATCTGCTCAGGAAAACGTGGATGCCTGCAGCAGAATGATATTTGTCTCTGAACTGAACTTCATTTCTAGCACAACTTCACCTACTTCTAAAAGGTGCACGGAGAAGGTGAAAAAAGTCCCAAAACAGTCAAAACTCCAGCAACACTTGCAGTATGGAAAAAACTTGTAGCACAATTTAGATTTAAGCCACTTCTGTACTAATGAATAAATAATCCTTATTGTCATTATATGATGTATAACATATAACATGTATTTCAAAAGGCATCTCTGCAGTACACTTCATAAAAAGTAAAGAATAAATAGCACTAATTCAATAAAACGAGTGACAAATCAGTGCAATGAGGTAAATACAGTAGATAGGCTAACTCAAGTATCACCACTATAGTTGCATTTTTATGGTTTATGGTGCAAATATAGTATCACCCATGTCGTTTATTGGATACTCCACCTTGCCTTCCTGCCTGTCTGTCTGCCTGTCTGTCTGTCTTAGATAATGTTTGGCCTGAAGTCACATGACCATACACCTGTACTGTGACGTAGTGACGCAGCCGGAGCAAGAAACCTCAGGTACAAACATAGTGGAGAAGGAGAGGTGACCGAGAAACATCCAGAGAGGCGAAAGTTAGAAGAATATTTAATATCAAATAAGGACTTTGACCAGACAAGGACCCGCGGACACATCGGTGTGGTTTTCTAATGGCCGGATTACCGACGAAGACCCAGCGGAGAGACGGACGGAGACCCGGCGGAGGGATATGGAGGACCGGAGAGTGAAGGCGGACGCTGCTCTACCGGACAGGTGAGTAACATCAGCTCCGCTTCACATACACTGTAACGTTACCTGCTGACATTCAGCTCACTGTCTAGTTAGTCAGGATGTTGTTGTTGTGATGATAGCTGTAAAGTAGCAGAGTTGTTACTACAGCTGTTTGACGCTCTTGCATGTTAGCTTCGCGGCTAACGTTAGCACGCTGCTAACGTAACATACAACGTAGCTGCTGCGTAGTTGCCATGGTAGTTGCACGCTGTGTGTCTGGTTGTTTGTTCACTGCTTTCACGCTGTTTACAGTCATGAAGAAAATAAATGCTGCTATCAAACTGAAGCTAACTTACCGTCCCGCAGCAGACGCTTCAGACTCCGCCATGTTGGTCAGTTTGTGCAGTGGTTACGTCCGTTACCATGACAATGCGTGTCGGGGGTGGAGCCCCAGAAGGAGCAAGAAGGGAGGGGGTAGGGGGGGGGGGTTGTTTTGGTTTTCACTCAAATATCAACAACTTTTCTCCTTGTTTCCCCCCCCACATCGCTTACTATACCTTTTTAAATTGCACTTTTCTCTAATGGAGGTCGTTTTCCCTCCTGAGTTGTGAGTACATTGGATTGCAGCAGTACACTCAGCTCTGCCAGCTCTCAGTCTCTGCTCATCCCATCTGATCATTTCTACACTATCCCCTACAGTCATGTCTGCTGTGCCTCCCTCTGGCTTACCTACCCTGCAGCCTCATTTTTACTCCCCCGCCCCCCCCCTCCATCATGCTCTTCTTGCCCAATCTTGCCTCACCTCCAGGTTCCTATCTACCAGCCAAAATCCTCCAGGCCTACATTCCCTTTGGCTCACCTTTAAAATAAATACCTTGTTCCTTCCATATCTTCATGTAACAGATGAGAGTACAAGGTCAAAACAACCACCACCACCCCCCCCCCCCCACCCCCCTCTGAAACATCTGTCAGTTTTTCCAGTCACACCACACACACACACACACACACACACACACACCGTTCATCTGTCTCTTGCAGTAGAGTAAAGAAATCTCAGTGAGTGACTCAGTGGATGTGAGGAGGGTCTGTTGTGTGTTTGCCTGAGCGAATGTGTCTCAACGCTGAGCCGTCACAGGTGGCGCGTCCAGAATGTGCGCGCTCACACTCGAGGCGTGTGTGTAATCCTCCATGTGGGGTCCGAGATGATAGTAAATCCAGTGTGTGTGTGTGTGTGTGTGTGTGTGTGTGTTTGTTTTATGTGTGCGTGTGTGTGTGTCTAGCAGAGTGTGTGACTTCCTCTGTGACTCACTGATCACTAGACTCACCATAGAGAGCATGTGACACACACACACACACACACACACACACACACACACACACACACACACACACACACACACACACACACACACACACACGTGCTCCAACAGAAAAGATTAGGGCACAAATGCTCGGAGGAAAAGACTGATTTTAACTTCTTTGGACAGTGTCAGAGCTGTCAGTTGTCGTCAGCTCCGTCCACATTATATAAGCATCTCTTCACTTCTTTAACAGGCTTGAGAGTCAATGAACATGACTCTCGTATTACGTAAGCAATAATACACACTGCTGCGTATCCTGGTATACAGAAATAGACAAGCAGAGCAGTGTTTACTCAGTGCATTATTTTCTATATCAGGACACATCACAGTGGATTATTACACTTATAATACTTCCAATATTATGTTTTTTAAAGTTTGCTTGCAGTCAGTTTAAGCTGCTTTCACTAAAGTTGCAGTTTGAATGATACAACCTTATTGCCCCTCTGCAGTTTGACTAATAACAATAACTACTTTTATTAGATGATATAAAGTAGCGCTGGGCAAATAATCGAAACTGACATTTAGAAACTCTAATCGACTTAATCTTGCTCGTGTCAATTAATTGTGGTGTTTACTGTTGCCATGACAGCAAAGGTTGCATATCTTTAAGGGATTAGAAAACTTGTCTCCAGCGATGATTTTAACCCAAACCATGATCTTTACATAGTTCTGATCAAGTAAACTAGACATTAACCCTCCTGTTGTCCTCGAGTCAAGGGAGGAAATAAGGGAGGAAGGAAGGAAAGGAAGAAGGAAGGGATGGAGGGGGGAAAGGAAGGGAGGAAGGGAAGGAAGGAAGGAAGGAAGGAAGGAAGGAAAGGAGGGAGGAAAGAAATAGGGAGGAAAGAAGGAAATAAGGAAGGAAGGACATAGGGAGGAAAGAAGGACAGAGGAAAGGAGGAAGCGTATTATAGCCTTAAAAAACCTTTAGAGCGCCCACTGCTGGACGAGATGGCAAACAACAAAATAAAAACTAATCTAATCTAATGCGCTACTGGTGACATTTTAAAAGTTGAATGGGTTAATTATAGTTTGAATATGACGAGCGAATATTCAAATATCAAATAAAACATGACAGGATGTGCACAGTGAGGAATGGAGGACACTACTCACTCAGCCAATGTGACATGAATAGCCTCTTAGCTGCTAATGTGAAGCGTGGCAGTACTGAGGTCAAAGGTCACGTCCATGCATCATATTATAAATCCATATATAGACATGATGATGCTGATAATTACGTCATTGTACGATAAGTTGATAATAATTGTGGCAGGGTTAGTAGATAACTGTTTAAATATGTTACAAAAACAACAAAAACAAAAGTTAAAATGACATAAATAAAGTTTTAATAAATCATAACAGGTGGTAAAAGAAAAGACAACTCATAATGACTCAAACGCGATACCATTTGCTAAGTTTGTGTCAAAGCTGGAACTTTCCCAGTTGTTTTTTTTTCATGCAGGGAGACGAAAGGAAGAGATGAAAGACGAGACTTTCATCTCAGCAGAAGAAGAAAAAGCCAAGCAGCAGCAGCAGCAGCAGCAGTCTGCACACACAACACCCCAAATAGTCCCAGTGTTATTTCAAGTCTCGCTATCTGGCGTCCTATCAGCGAATCACCAACGAGATCACGTCAGACACATCAGCGCTATCTGTGGAGGGAAAATGAGATCAACGCATCGTGAGAGTCTCAGTGGATTCACGAGTCCAACGCTTGAAATGTCGCTAAAGACAGAGAAAGAGAAAAAAAGAAAAAGCTCTCGTCGACTCTGGTGGAAACAAACAGAGCACCTGTAACTGCAGCGGTCCAGGAAATAAAGGCCACACCGTCAAAACTACCAAAATAAAACGTATACTAAACAATCAGTCAAAGTCTCTTAACCCTCCTGTTGTCCTCAGGTCAAGGAAGGAAATGAGGAAGGAGGAAAAGAGGAAGGAAGTTAGGAGAGAAGGAAGGAAGGAAGGAAGGAAAGGAATAAGGACGAAAAGAGGAAGGAAATTAGGAGAGAAGGAAGAGAGGAAGGAAAGGAAGAAAGCGAAGGAATAAGGACGGAAAGAGGAAGGAAATTAGGAGAGAAGGAAGAAAGGAAGGAAAGGAGTAAGAATGAAAAGAGGAAGGAATTTAAGAGAGAAGGAAGGAAAGAAAGGAGTAAGGAGGGAGGGAGAGAAGGAGGGAAGGAAGGAAAGGAATAAGGACGAAAAGAGGAAGGAAATTAGGAGAGAAGGAAGAGAGGAAGGAAGGAAAGGAGTAAGAATGAAAAGAGGAAGGAATTTAAGAGAGAAGGAAGGAAAGAAAGGAGTAAGGAGGGAGGGAGAGAAGGAGGGAAGGAAGGAAAGGAATAAGGACGAAAAGAGGAAGGAAATTAGGAGAGAAGGAAGAGAGGAAGGAAAGGAAGGAAGGAGGAAAGGAAAGGAAAGGAATAAGGACGAAAAGAGGAAGGAAATTAGGAGAGAAGGAAGGAAAGAAAGGAGTAAGGAGGGAGGGAGGGAGGGAGGGAGGGAGGAAGGAAGGAAGGAAGGAAGGAAAGGAATAAGGACGAAAAGAGGAAGGAAATTAGGAGAGAAGGAAGGAAAGAAAGGAGTAATGAGGGAGAGAGAGAGAAGGAGGGAAGGAGGAAGGAAGGAAGGAAAGGAGTAAGGAGGGAGGGAGGAAGGAAGCAAGGAAGGATGGAAGGAGAAGGGAGCAAAGAAAGAGGGGAGGAGGGGAAGAAGGAAGGAAAAATTAAAGAAAGAGGGAAGAAGGAAAGAAAGAAGGAACAAAAAGTCAAAAGAGAGACGGGGTCAATTTGACCCGGGAGGACGACACAAGGGTTAATCAAGTGTCCATAATTAGCCAGGCCCCAACAGTAAAGTCTCTCATGCTAATATCAGTTAATAGACAGGTCCCAGTATGTGATGACAGCAGCAGTAATATAATATATCAAAGCTACATACAAAAAGCATTTCAACATATATTATGTATAAATGTGACCCAATTAAAAGTAGAAAACTAATTACCGTGTCCGCCTCTTGAACCGTGAAGAATATTGTTAATTTGCTGCACGCTTTTCCTCTGCAGGTATTTGGTTTCTCTGACTGTGTTTCGAACCCGCATACTACATACTACATACTTTTATACTACATACTACATACTTCTATACTACATACTACTATACTACATACTTCTATACTACATACTTCTATACTACATACTACATACTTCTATACTACATACTACATACTTCTATACTACATACTGCATACTTCTATACTACATACTACTATACTACATGCTACACACTTCTATACTACATACTACATACTTCTATACTACATACTTCTATACTACACACTTCTATACTACATACTACATACTTCTATACTACATACTACATACTTCTATACTACATACTTCTATACTACATACTTCTATACTACACACTTCTATACTACATACTACATACTTCTATACTACATACTACATACTTCTATACTACATACTTCTATACTACATACTACATACTACATACTTCTATACTACACACTTCTATACTACATACTACATACTTCTATACTACATACTTCTATACTACACACTTCTATACTACATACTACACACTTCTATACTACATACTTCTATACTACACACTTCTATACTACATACTACACACTTCTATACTACATACTTCTATACTACATACTTCTATACTACACACTTCTATACTACATACTACATACTTCTATACTACATACTTCTATACTACACACTTCTATACTACATACTTCTATACTACATACTACATACTTCTATACTACATACTTCTATACTACATACTTCCATACTACATACTTCTATACTACATACTTCTATACTACACACTTCTATACTACATACTTCTATACTACATACTACATACTTCTATACTACATACTTCTATACTACATACTACATACTTCCATACTACATACTTCTATACTACATACTACATACTTCTATACTACATACTTCTATACTACATACTACATACTTCCATACTACATACTTCTATACTACATACTTCTATACTACACACTTCTATACTACATACTTCTATACTACATACTACATACTTCTATACTACATACTTCTATACTACATACTACATACTTCTATACTACATACTTCTATACTACATACTTCTATACTACACACTAAAGGACCAGATAGTAAGCAGACCGTTTACACTGTAGTAAACTACACGATTACCCACAATGCATTTGGTTCCTAGCCGAGCTGAAATCATCAGGCTGAAGCTGATCTCATTTCATTTTAGCTCTAACTCTGTAAATAAACCACTTTATCCACATTTCTAACCTTTTTAAGAAGAAAGTAAAGTAGCCCTTTAGATCCTTATGATGCCTTTTTAATATTAAGAAAACCATAACAATAGAATTGGTGTTTTTATTTTGAAAACAGGAAGCGAACATATCCTCGTTGTAGCTAACTTGTGGTGATCTGTGACGTTTGTATTTTGGGTTTTTTTCAGAAGTAGCGTTGCATCTTGGGTAATTTGAGTGTGAGTAGTCAGCTCTTGATGCATATTCTGCATTTCTTCATTTTGTTAGAATAATAACATCCTTAATTATTAGTTGGTCAAGCTCAGGGACTGAAAAAATGATAGTTATGGGCAGCTTTTTAGGCTAATATGGCAGGAGGTTTTCCACACAGGTATTGTATCATATTATAATTTTACATTAAAATACTGTATTATCACGGTTATAGTGTGTCTGGTTTGCTGTAGAAACACAAAACATTACTTTTTATATTACTTACATTTACTGCAATTATTAGCCAGTACAGTATGTATGTTAAAATATATTAAGCTTTGTGATATTACAATGTATATTAGGCCTCATTAATACTTTTCTGCTGAGAAATTTAAACATGATATTAATAAATCACTCTTCAAATCCAATAATTAATCATTTTTAACTGTTTTTTGTTTGATTATTATATAACAGCCTACAAGCATACACACATACATTTTAAGAAATACAGATTATATACACATAAAGCTATAATAACTCAGAAAAATATTAAAAAATCACTCAATTTGTAGAGTTTATGTTGATAATGTTGATTTGTGTGTTGCGTTCAAGGCTTCTCGTTAAAATTGGAAAAGACCAAACTGTTTAAACTGTTATCGTCTCATGTGCACCGTAGTTTGAAGTTATTCTATTTAATTTAAATTGTATTATTAATATATTTAGTAAACCAAATAGACAAATTATACAGCATCAATATTAGATAAAGTAGTAGCAAGCTGACATATTTACTCTCCAGTCAGAAAGATGCTTAGCTTAAGAACGACAGAGTTTGAGATGATTTACAGGTTTTAGGTTGTTATACAAACATTTGAAGTATCAGCAGCGGCCGAGCTGATAACGAAAGTAAATCATCAATGTTTCCTGTGTTTAATAGATGCAGCTGCTCGGGCTTTCTGCCGAGGCAATAATAGACTTGGCTTAAACGGTAAACTGCTGAAAAATGAGCAGCTCTGTCTGTAATTAGCTTAGATGATGATGATGATGATGAAGAGAAACACTTCATCTACAATAATAAAGCATCAAGTGTGTTGGCTCGGGTTTATTTAACACTACAGTGCTTCTTCTTCTTCTTCTGTCATCTCAGGTTATCGTAGCAGCGAGAGACAACTTACACTTCATCAATATTTTAGATTTGCATTACTTCAGGTCTGGTGGCAGACGTAGAAAACAGCCAAAACAGCCAAAACATACCCCCTCTGTAACCCCCCCCCCCCCCCCATGGGCAAACAGTGGAGTTCAAAATACAGTCAAGCATTAATCTAAACACAGAGAGAGAGAAAAACAAGCCCATACAAGTTGCACGAGCATACTGGATTCTTGAAATGCAATATTTTATATATAATATTCAGTCTCTGTGTTCTAAAGAAGAGATTTTCTGAAGCTCAAAAACTAAACTAACATTTCCACATGTGGCACAGATCTCCTACAAACCAGAGGAAGACTCTTGTCAGCACAGAAGGAAATTAACTATTTGCTAATATGTATAAAAGCTAGCTAGTTTTGTTAGCGCTGGAAATAAGCTGCGTTCAATTTATCTCGTAAGTTAAAAGCATAGACTGTATAAAAGAAATGGACGTAACATCCGTGACGTCACCCATTGGTTTGTGGACTGCTGCTCGGAAGCCAATAGTTTAGAATCTAGGCAGGTGCATGCTGGGAAAAATAAAAACATGGATTCTACTTATATGGGCATGAGGCGGAGCCATGGGCAGAGCAGGGAGGTTGCTATGGTTGCGAGGGCTGGATCTCGAGGACATTGGTCAATCAACCTGTCAATCAGGACGTAGCCACGCCCTAATGCATACCCTGCTTTATCGTCACATATAAAATCAGGGAGGCCAAAATGTCCCAAATGAACATCATACTGCATTGAAGAAGGCTTTAAACTAGCGATTGAGACCATAAACACATTTTGAAAACGTTTACTGAGGTTAGAAATCAAGTGAGAAGTTGGTGAATTCTCCATTGACTTGTATAGAGACGGTCGCCCCCTGGTGGCCTTTTGATAGAATGCAGCTCTAAGTTACTTCCGCGTTGGCCTCATTTCAGAGGACTGGAACTCCCTGCCTGGTTAAAAGTCGGAGGTGGGAACGACGTCACCAAGCAGTGCTAACTAATAAACAGGACTTTACTACAACTTTCACTTTCATACTGTTGATACACGGAAAATAAAACCATCTAGGATTTTGAGGTCAAGGCTGGTGAGGTTCTTCCGAGTCAGAAATCCGACTTTCAGGGTTATTCAAGTTGATATTCCTTGGTGGAAACTTGGAAATTCCAACAGCAATATCGATACCTATGAAATTAGTGACAATAGCTAACCTGATATGATGAACTTGTTAGCAATCAGTCGCCCATTTACACGTACAGCAAAAAATATCGTTCATCTGTACTCCTGAGAAAAATAACCGGTTCTAACTGCTTGCAAAACAATGAGCTGAAAGATGCTAACAGGCTCCACAGAGCTGGGTTATAATCATCTGTGGATTCAACGAGCAGCTTTAAGTTTCCTAACACTTCTGCTTATCTGTTTTAAAACTCCACTAAATGTTAATGTGACAAGTTTCCTTACAGTATTTAATTTCACTTCCTCTACTGCAGGTCATCCCTCCAGAATTCACACAAGCTTGCATAAAGATATTCGGTGGCATTTCCCTGCGTATCGCTCAGACTCTCGGTGATACAGCATGTCCTTTTAC
Source organism: Scomber japonicus (assembly GCF_027409825.1). Lineage (NCBI taxonomy): Eukaryota > Metazoa > Chordata > Actinopteri > Scombriformes > Scombridae > Scomber > Scomber japonicus. The sequence continues at coordinate 4,047,016 of NC_070597.1, read as the reverse complement.
TCCCACTCTCGCAGGCCATCTGTAAAGCATACTGTAAATTAATGAGCGCCCCCATATCGCCCCAGCTGAGAGACATATTATAAATCCTCCCACACAGTCTCCCATAGGTAGCGGTGCAGTGGAGGCAGCTACACCTACATCCATCCGAGCTATCTCCATATGCAGCGCTGCAACACCCAGGCAGACATATCATCTTTACGAGTTGGAGCTCCACCGTCTTCCTCCATCGCTGTCTCTTACACACACACACACACACACACACATGTAGGCCAACTCAGACACACACACACACACACACACACTGGGACTGATGAGACGCATGCTGACACACGTGCGCATCCTGCACTCTCACATGGAGCAGCACGCCTCCCCTCTGATGATTAGGAAGTAGGTCAAGGACGACTTTCTATGAGGGCAAGGAGAGAAATCAAATGTGTGATGATAGACTAACTGTGGCTGCAGCAGAGCAGAGTATGTATGATTTATACAGCGAGGCAGACATGGAAAATAAGCAGCAGGACGTCTGGGAAACGGCTTTAACACTGCAACACCAAGCGAATCAGGTTTGATACGTGAGTTTTAGAGATAGCTACATCATCAGTGTGGTCATTGTTTTGACGTTTAAGATCAGATAAACCAATGCAGTGTTTTGGGCAGTGTGAAGGCCCTATTGAATTAGCAGAAATGATTCTTTGTTATTCTTCTTCTGCCTAAACAAACTCATTTTTGACTCAATTTGCACACATGCTCAATGGTTCTACCTAGGCAAATTTTAAAAATGAAGCCCCTCGCTCCAGATTTACATAGATGAATGAAAATCAGTACACATATGTATCATGTCAAGACAAACAGAAAAGTCTCTTGGACCCATATCCTAACTCCAACAGGAAGTCAGCTATTTGGATATGAATGTTTCACTTTTGCCGCCATTTTTGCCATTTCCACACCTCGTACTTAAACAAACTCCTCCTGGAGATTTCATCCGACCAATTTCAAATTCACTCAGTGTGATTTTAAGACCTTGAAGATGAAAAGTTATCAAAATCTTTCGCCTCGGTTAAACCTGATGACTGTGGCGTTGGGGCAAATTTGGTTGTTTCGGGGGTGGGGCAGGGAAGAGGGGGCCCGTTCATTGCTTTAATTATAATAATTCCTGTTGAAAATGTGTGTATCAAATGAAGCCCCTCGCTCCAGATTGACGTAGACGAATGAAAATTGGTACACACATGTATCATGTCAAGACACAAAAAAGTCTCTTGGATCCATACTCTAACTCCAACAGGAAGTCAGCTATTTGGATATAAATTTTTCAAATTTGCCACCATTTTCACCATTTCCACACCTCGTACTTTAACAAACTCCTCCTGGAGATTTCATCCGACCGACTTCAAATTCACTCAGTGTCATTTTAAGACCTTGAAGATGAAAAGTTATCAAACTCTTTCGCCTCCGTTAAACCTGATGGCTGTGGCGTTGGGGCAAATTTGGTTGTTTCAGGGCTTGGAGGCGGGGAAGCAAGGGCCCGTTCCTCGCTGCTTACAGCTTTAATTATACTAATTCCTGTTGAAATGTGTGTATCAAATGAGATACAGCAGGTATATAAACTCATTCATCTGTACTTCTGTCACATAGTCATTTTATTTTGTAGGTGGTAATATGAGCTTTACATAGGAGCTATGCTGCTCGTCAGAAGCTCCAATAAAACACTCCAATTTTAAAGAACTTGAATTTTCTGGCAATGATTTGATGGTTCAGACTTTACAGGGTTGAGAACAGTTGATGACTTCTGTCTGTGATTCACTTACAGTACAAACACACTTAATGAGACTTAATGAATACCGTGTTGCCCCATCTGATGAACTTATTAGACTTAATCGAGTGTGTCCTTTTCATTTGGCTGATAAATAACTTTATTGATATTAGTGATCAGGCCGCTGCTGTCGACCCCTCACCGTGGTTACACAGTATTCAGTACCAGTATTCAGTATTTGTGTATTTCTCAATGCTGCAGTGCTATAAATATGTTTGTGGGACCTTGAAGGGAGGAACTGTCTTTATCTCCAACAAACAGAATCATTCCTCTCACGTTCTGATCGGAAGGATGCAAACATGCAGAAAAAGAGCAGCAGCTCCGACTGATTTGTGATTCACAACGTCAAGCAGCAGTATATCCTCCTCATCTCCTCATCTCCCAAAAAAACATCATCACACACTGCATCACGCTCTCACAGCAGCTCTATTATACCACACTGCACCGGAGAGCTGGTCCCGACCCCCGTCCGCTCCACCTGCTCTCTAATAATACTCTTCCTCCGAGGAGAGGAGAGGTGAGGAGAGATTAGGAGAGGAGAAGAGAAGATGAGGAGAGAGGAAGAGGAGAGGAGAGGAGAGGGAGAGGTGAGGAGAGGAGACGAAAGAGAGGATAGGATGAGGAGAGGAAAGGAGAGGAGAGGAGAGGAGGGGAGAGGTGAGGAGAGGAAGAGGAAAGGAGAGAGAGGAGAGGAAAGAGGTGAGGAGAGGAGAGGAGAAGAGAGGAGGAGGAGGAGAGGGAGAGGTGAGGAGCGGAGAGGAGAGGATGATGAGGAGGAGAGGATGAGAGAGGGGAGGAGAGGAGAAGATAAGAGAGGGGAGGATGAGGAGAGGAAAGAGAGGAGAGTGGAGAGGAGAGGAAAGAGAGGTGAGGGGAGGAGAGGAGAGGGTGAGGAGGAGAGGATGGAGAGAGGGAGAGGAAAGGATGAGAGAGGAGAGGAAAGAGAGGAGGAGAGGATGAGAGAGGAGAGGAGGTAAGAGCACAAGCTATCCGAACAGTCTGGAGCCGGAGTTCCCCCCTTTTCCCTTTCCTTTGCTGCAGCTGCAGTGGTAGCCTCTGCCGCAGTGATATGGAGCGAGAGGACAGGGAGAGGAGAGGGAGAAAGGTGAGCTGGTGATGGGAAGTGAGAAAAGTAAAAAGGGAAGGAAGGAAGAGATGCTGATAAAGAGAGTGTAAATACCAACCACGCTGTGCAAAAAATACGCCTACTCAGCAGTTTTTTTTGTTTTCTGCACGGACACTAATCAGGCCTCCTGTGCACAGGTCTTCTTCTTTTATGGCGGCCCTCTTGTCTATTGTTTCATTAGAGGTGTTTGCTGAGCCGTGTGATCTAGGACAGGGCTTGAGAGAGGCGATTAATAACTCTGAGCATGAAGTGAGTTGTCTTCAGGGCCAACTTCAGAAAACTGTGCCACTTCTTCTTTAGAGAGAGGCGGGAGAGGGGAGGGAAATCAGGGCAGTGAGGTGTGTGTGTTTAGCAAGCTTGTGCAAGTGTGTGTGTGTGTGTGTGTGTGTGTGTGTGTGTTACTTTCTCCCTCCCTCTCCACTCACCTTTGGAAAACACAGTAGTCCTGGGAGTGACGTCCAGGTCCAGAGACGGGCTGAAGGGGAAGGCCCACAGCTGGGAGAGCCGGGCGAGGAGCATCAGGAGCAGCATCAGGAGCAGGAAGGAGGGCTGGTGGACGGGTCTCTGCTGGTCTCTCATGTTTAAACACACACACACACACACACTAATACACACACATTCACACACACACAGGCCTGGGTTCAGCCTCAGTTGCACTCAATTTGTTGAACACACAGAATCGTAGCGTGAGAGGTATCTTAAAGCCCGGCGGCGAGGAAATGCAGACGCTTTGATTATCCTCCAGCTGAGATCTCACTCGGTCTGTGAAGAGAGGAAGAAAAAAAAATATATATATAAATAACTAAAAGAGAAAGTGTTCAGCATATCAGACAAGAAGCTGCTCAGGAGTTCAGGGAGAATGTTTAAAATCAGAACGAAGGCTACCACGTTTATAAAAGGCAGAATAAGAATCATATAGTACTTTTTAACCCTTTCATGCTGTAATAAAGAGTCTAATTCATCCAGTTTTATATTTTTAGAGAAGAAAATACACCTTAACCTTTCTGTCAAAAACACAACTTTAGTACTCATGGGTTAATTTTGACTGTTAATAAAATAGCATAAAGTATAAATTATCACCTAACTCTGTGTTAGACCTTTTTAACCTTCCTGTCGTCCTCCCGGGTCAAATTGACCCCATCTGTTTTTACTGTTCTTTCTTTCCTCCCTTCCTTCCTTCCTTCCTTCCTTTCTCTCTTCTGTCCTTCTTTCCTCCCTTCTTCTTTTCCTTTCTCCTTCCCTCCCTCCTTCCTTCCTTCCTCCATCCATCCATCCTTCCTTCCTCCCTTCCTTCTTTCCTTTCCTCCCTCCCTCCTTTCCTTCCTTCGTTTCTCCCTTCTTCCTTCTTTCCTCCCTTCCTCCCTTCCTCCCTTCTTTCCTTTCCTCCCTCTTTCCCTCCCTCCCTCCCTCCCTCCCTCCCTCCTACCTTCCTTCCCTCCCTCCTTCCTTCTTTCCTCTCTTCCTCCCTCCCTCCTTTCCTTCCTTCGTTCCTCCCTCCTTTCCTTCCTTCGTTCCTCCCTCCTTTCCTTCCTTCCTTGACTCAAGGACAACAGGAGGGTTAACCGACTTTAGGCTCATTTTTGGAAATTATGGTCAATCTAGGCCTCATTTAAATGAACTTAAAGCTCATTTTTGAGTTAATAAAAAGCAGAAATTATGAAATATTTGACTCATCAAAATATGTTGATGGATTATCACAAACTGGTTTATGTCACAAAGTTTAGTCAGGATACAGTTTTGAAACCATTTTAAATATTTGAACAGCAGCACATAATCACACCTGTTGTCCTCCTGGGTCAAAACTGGTTTGACTGTTTTTAGTGTTTTTCACCCAATTCAATAAAAGTAGTGATAATTATACTTATAAAGAATCTAGTATGGAAACATTCATGTGATTTTTCAGCCAATGAGATGAAATAAATCCATATTTCTGACATACTTTTTTAAAATAATGGGTCAAATTTGACTCGAGGCTAAAATACTTTTTCTCTTTTAACCAGAAATTTGAAGACTTTCTCTAATGTTTAATAAATGTCTAATTTTTTTTACAGCTGTGAGACATTTTTGTAGAGTGTCTGATCAATATTTAGTCAAGAAAACCGATTCAAACCATTCAAAAGTACTATTTATTCACCTTTAACATATTTAATTGATATTGTTGAGTCATGTAACATTGTACTAATATATAGTGAGATTGTAAATGACTGATAAGATGTTCATGAATGATTTGTGGTTCAGAAACTACATATAAAGACTAATTAGGCCAAAATATGATCAATATTTAAGGGTTACAAGTTTAAACATTAATGTAAATCCTCTTTTTTTCACCAATCTCACTTTAATCAGCTTTAACAGAAACACACATTAATATATTTAAAACATGCCTGATGATGATGATGATGATGATGATGATGAATAGAGTATAATAAACTTTGGTCATGCATACATCACGGTGGATGAACTTTCTCGCCTGCTTGACACCATGAGCAGAAAATGAGCCGCTAACATGCATCATCACTCTCTGATTAAAACCAATTAGCAGCAGTCAGCGGCTCAGGTGTCGTAGCATTAAAACGTTTCTGCAACACACAACTCCACCTCTTAATTAGCCGTGTGCACACTGGAGCAGCATGACGGATAATCTAGAGATTAGGCCCCGTGCCACCACCACCACCATCATCGCCACCATCATCATCATCATCACTGTATGCCTGGCTGCCCGCTCTCTGACTCTGTCTCTGATCAAAGGGTCAACACGGTGAATCCGCAGCGTAGACACTGGAGGGTTTCTCAGCTCCAGGTTTTAATCCTCACTGCTGCTGCTGCTGCTGCTGCTGCTGCTGCTAATCACAGCCAGGCACAATGAGTCTAATGACCTTTACGTTAGCGCTGTTGGGTGCTAAATCTTTGAAACCCACGTGTAAAATGACAAAGAGAGAGATGAGAGATGATGAAATAGAGGAAGAGTTGGAGTGATGGTGCTATTTCATTAAGGTTGGCTTTTTCATGATTTACTTTCCCCCCCAAAACTCTCCACTAACTCATCATGAACTGAATCATTATAGAAATGCATTGCTTTATTTTAACAACGCTAACTAGGACTCGTGTGTGTTATTTGTAGGGCTGTCAGCGTTGACGCGTTAATCACGATTAGATTAATGCAATCCATAACGTGTTAATTTTTTTTAATCGCATTTTAATGTGTCAAGCCTTTTTGTCCCTTCTACTCCCCCGTAGACGGCTCCTCTAGCTGTAGCGCTATGCTTTGAAGTGGCCTCCTGCAGTAAACCTACCGCGCTGATGGAAAGTAAGAGAGCTACTGGACTTTTGAACGGCTTGTTTAACTTTAAAACACTTCCAGACGCTTCAGTTGACAAGTCAAAAGTAAAATGCAACCTGTGTCAAACGGAGTTTAACTACCACCGGAGTACGTGGAGTTTGAGTTAGCACCTCCACGCTAAACACCCAGGTGCAGCCAAGCCAGCCTCAGCTCCACCAAAGGACCATTTTGGAGTGTGGGAGTCGCAGCAGAGCCGTGATTGATTCCCAGTTAAGACACTCTGGTAAGAAATGCTTTACATTATGGGCTTAAAACTGCCTTCAAATGGAAAATAACAGGATTTTAAACATGCAATTCAAAACGCCATTAATCGTGATTAACTATGGAAACTCTGCGATTAATCTCGATTTAAAAAATTAATCGTTTGACAGCCCTAGTTATTTGTTATCTTGACCTGAACTCGAGGTTACTTTCATATCCTCCATCAGACTAAACCAACTATCTGTAGTTTAAGAAAAGCTTCCTTCTGTTCTGGTTTCCTTTTTCTAAACATAGTTGGACTAAAAACTACAAAAATAGTAAAAAAAAAAAAAAGAAGAAGTAAGTAACAGACAAATTAGAGATGCACATTGCTTTCATGTTTGTTTTTAACATTACTATGTGCATGAAAAGTGCAAATCAAATAAAGTCTGATTGATTGATTGATGCTAAAGCTCTGTTATTGATTGGTTCATTCATTCTCTATACTGCTTATCCTTTAAAGCAAAGGTGCCAAACTCATTTCAGTTCAAGGCAAGGCAGCTTTATTTATTTACATTAATGTTTAAACTTGTAACCCTTAAATATTGATCATATTTTGGCCTAGTTAGTCTCTATATGTAGTTTCTGAACCACAAATCATTCATGAACACTTTATCAGTCATTTACAATCACACTATATATTAGTACAATGTTACATGACTCAACAATATCAATTAATTATGTTGTTAAAGGTGAATAAATAGTACTTTTGAATGGTTTGAATGGTTTTCTTGACTAAATATTGATCAGACACACAAAAATGTCTCACAGCTGTAAAAAAAAAAATGTCATACACAATGGCAACTCAATGTGCTTTATATAAAACAAACATTTAACAGTAAGAATTGGAAATTTAAAAGAAACCCCATAAAAACATGCAATTTGAGAAATAAAAATAAAACCCAACCGTTAAAACATACAATTAAACCCCCCGAACCCCACTAATAGTAATAAAAATATAAAAAATTAAAACAAAGTGCAGAAAAATAGGAAGAATAGAGCATTAACTATAAGGCTGTAGCATAAAATAATGATTTGATTTGCTTTAAAATCATTAAAAGGACATGTAAAGCCCAATTAGATCTCATGTTATATATAGTGTGTATAACATATATTATAACTTTACTATAATAAAAAACATCTATTGACTAAACAGCCTGAGAAGTGAAGTGTCAACATTATAATGTCTCAGTCTGGATGGCAGTGTTTGTTTTATTGATGCTGTGCTCATAAAGATAAGTCAACCCAAACAAGCACAAAGCTGCAAAGAGAAGCTGATAAAATGTTTCCAAACCCACCGAGAAAAACTTATCCTTCACATCTGAATCATGGTGCAAGTCAGGTATTTCAAATTAGACATCCAGATGAGAAGCCTTGACTGTGAATGGCGAGTGGACGCAGGCTGGAAACTCTGCACTTTTATTTACAGTTAAAACATTTCACTGTGTGTTTCAGCTTCTGTCAAACTACCATAGACTGTATAGAAGAAATGGACGTAACATCCGTGACGTCACCCATTGGTTTGTGGACTGCTGCTCGGAAGCCAATAGTTTCTAATCTAGGCAGCGCCATCTTGAAAATTTCAGGTGCATGCTGGGAAATATAAAAACACGGATTCTACTTATATGGGCATGAGGCGGGGCCATGGGTGGAGCGGGGAGGTTGCTATGGTTACGAGGGATGGATCTCGAGATCATTGGTCAATCAACCTGTCAATCAGGACGTAGCCACGCCCTAATGCATACCCTGCTTTATCATCACATATAAAATCAGGGAGGCCAAAATGTCCCAAATGAACATCATACTGCATTGAAGAAGGCTTTAAACTAGCGATTGAGACCATAAACACATTTTGAAAACGTTTACTGAGGTTAGAAATCAAGTGAGAAGTTGGTGAATTCTCCATTGACTTGTATAGAGACGGTCGCCCCCTGGTGGCCTTTTGATAGAATGCAGCTCTAAGTTACTTCCTGGTTGGCTTCATTTCAGAGGACCAGAACTCCCTGTCTGCAAAGTAACGGAGCTGCGGTGGCTTCCTGTCTAAGCTTTTCAAAATAAAACCTTTGTTATTGTGCGCTTCTCATTATCATTAACAAACAAAGTTGGGGCTGTAAATTACGGGAGATTCCCGGGAGAAAAGACAAAACGGGACATGAGTCTAAAATACGGGAGAAACAGGAAGTGTTGGCAGCTCTGATATTACTAATATTGACTCATCGTGACAGTAAAATAGTCCATCCTGAGTCAATCTACTGCAGTAGAGTAGTAGTTCCTCTCTCAACCAGTAGAAGATGTTGTGAACCGCTTTTATTTTGAAAAATACTGTGATATACATTTTTGGTCATACCACCCAGCACTAACTTGTTGGTAATTTTTTTTAGCTGGTTTGTGTTTGTGCAAGAATTTGAGTAGTTTATGTTTTGGGATAGTTTCATTCATTTAAAAAAAAAACTTGTCGACCTTTTATGTTGACATTTGAACCCTGAAGAAACAGGACATGCAAATGACTGCAGCCTCAATGAGAATAGATGAGACTAAATTCAGTTGTTCTAGAAGCAGCTTCCTCGTGGTGTTATTATACCTCCTCTGTGTTTCTTGTGTTTCTGTCACATGATCAGAAACAACAGTCTCAACTCCTCAAGACAAATATTTAATTAGCTGCTGACTCGATATAAGACACTCAGTTCATCACCAGCAGCTCCAAACAGTACTGAGTCTGTTTCTACTTCACTTTAACCTTTAACCTCCACACACTCATAACCCTAACCCTTCACTTTAACCTTTAACCTCCACACACTCATAACCCCCCTAACCCTTCACTTTAACCTTTAAAGGGGCTAAATGCGATTTGAATTTCACCGCTAGACGTCGTAGCTCTGGACTGCGTGCAACCAAAACAAAACTAGCTAAGGGGTACACCCCCCTCTTTCCGCTCGCCTCCCCCTCGCTCTCCGTCCGCTCCTCCTCCTCTACCTGCCTGTTTTCAGTGAAGCACTTTCCATCCGTGATGAAACAGCTGACTCAGCACACAACGGACCGGTGTGACGTCAAGTAACGTAGTAAGTAATACAAGCGAGAGTAACGTATTAGTAACGTATTTCTAAAGTAGTGTAACAGTTGTTATTAGCTTTCCGATGCTAACGTTAGCTAACTGCTAGTAGTTGAAAATTAACAAGCTGAACATAGTAGCCAAGCTAACAACTTCACACTGATCATTTCTGTTGGATTTTATGAGCACTGCTGACAAACACACATTTGGGTTTTTGTGCAATTGTGAAAATATTGACCAAGACGTGTTGCTAGTGTAATGTAGCCAGAGTCTGGTTCATCAACTGTCTCTAAGGTAGCTAATGCTAAGTTTGTTCCTTATAAAATTATAATGTTATATTATAATTGTTGCTGCTCTCTTCATAACTGATAGTTTGATTTTGGTTTTGGTAAGGGCAGCAGCAGCAGCATGTCTGCTGAGGCAGCTGCAGAGTGTCTGCCTCCTCAGAGGAGCCGGTGTGAGCTGCTCAGATGATGATTAGAAATAGAGGTTTGTATCATCTGTGTTTCCTGTCAATTGTAAAATATCAACATAGTGTGAAACGCTAGTTTTTCCAGTGTGTCTACATCATGATTTACTTTTCAGTGTACGTGTTGTTCATCTTTTACAGAGCCTGCTTCAAGACTTGACCCGGGAGAGAGCCTTTTGGACCTGAGGCCAGGGCTGGTTTATGATGCTCTGATGATGCAGCAGGGCCATCATGATGCTCAACTGCCATGCCATACCTACCTCTGAAATCTGCAGCAACATGCACCCCAGATTTACAGGAACATGCATCATTTAGAGATCAAAGGCAACTCAGTCCTGTTCAGTAGACTCCTAACATGTTTAATTAATCATTTATAATAATTTATGTTCAGAAGTTATTGTTTAGCCTATTGTTCATTAATGAGTAAACAAATATTCTTCAAAAAATGATGTATGGATCTGTTTCATTCACTAATAACCGAATTGTGAAACACCATAAGTTTTCTGCTTTGTGGTAAACAGTACATCAATTTACATTTCACTTGTGTATGGTCAGTGATTGAATTACACTCTCTAAGCAGTAGTGGACTAGCCAGTGTTATCTACAGTGTTACAAAGGATAATGTTGAAATGGATGAAGCATGAATATAATCTCAAATCATGTCAAGTTTATTGGTGAGCAGTATTGCACAGTCAAGTCCAGAAAACAATCATAAATACTACATTTTTTAGAGGTATACATCACCTTTCTCTTCTTGCTGTAACCATCTGGACAAAAATAAAGGTCAATTGTAAATCTGTACAATCTACACTGAAGTTGAAATGAAAACAAAACTCCACTGTCATACACATTGATGTATTACAGTTCTGTTTTAACATCTCAAATGTGGTTTACTGCCCCTTCAGTTTATAACAAACTGAAGACAATAGATCAAAAGCAAATCAAATTCAGAAACAATGACAATAATGACACCATGTAAGGTTTATGATCAGTAGTGACAAAGTAGCAGCATGCAAAGTGTAAATCAGTATGGTTTGTCCGCTTTTGTGGCCTGCTGTGCTCAAAGCCACTGATGAGGACATGATGAGGACAGGATGGAGAGTCTGAAGAGTAGCTCCTGGTGTTATTCCTTCCATCACACAGCATCTGCCAGTCTGCCATGGTGGAGTAACTGCAGTATTAGGTATTATGACCTGAGGAATGCAAGACAAAAAATGTAACCTGTGTATAAAATATTTCAGAGCTTTAATCTAAACAAACCCAACATGACAGACAATTGTCACATTTAAAAATGTCAGAATTGCTAAACTGTCAATTACAATAAACTTCTTCAGTTTTAGAAAACACAAGTAGTTGTCAGACCAAAATGTCTATCATCTTTATCAGAGTAACAGTCACAGTATTTCATCACCAGTCCAACAGCCTGTTTATTATTTTTAGGACAAAAATATCTTACTTTCCATTTAGTCAAAAGTTTCTGAAATAGCAAGGACTGGTGAAGCACGGTTAGCATTATTATCATCATCATCATCATTATCATATATGTACTGCCCTGACAGTATTACAACTAACATTACACAAGCAGGCCATACATATTTTCATACTCACTTCTCTCTCTTTGTGCTATAAAATATGCGGACAGACAAAATGTGATAACACACAGCACTAGTCGTAAGCATTCCTATTCCTTCCTGTTACTATTTTACGATGCTTATTGCTAACGTTAGCCACATGGCTACCAGCTCAGACGTATGACGGTAGCTGGCTTAGCTTAGCTCTAGCTCGTTTGTGTTAACAGCAAAACAAAACCGGGACATAGGAATGATCCTGTCTGCAGTTAGTTGAGTTAGTGGCCGAGCTAGCAGCGGAATTAGCCGCCGAGCTAGCCGGGGGACATAGGTATGCTTCCCTCCATGGCTATCATGAAGCCGAGCTGCAGCTCAAGGCTTCGTCCTAAGACTGTCAACTAAATGAACATGATATGCGACATAATGTCTAACGTTAGTCTAACACTAACTAAACAGATATGTGACTGTATACACATAACGTTACTTACTGGTCCAAGAGAAGAAGAGCTAGCTCCGAGTCAGAATGTATCCCTTTTTCTTCTCGCAGGGCTCTTCACCTCGGAAATGCAAGGCCAATGTTAACCCGGGTCTTATTCCTCTCTTTATCGGAGAGTTTCTTGGCAACTGAGCGTGGTCTCTTCATGGGGTTAATGTCTCTGGTTTTCCTCCGCCATGTCGCTTTCGCTAACCGCAGCCAGTCCTCAGTGGTTTGATAGGGGGAGTGGCATTACGGTCCCGGTTATATAGGGGGAGTGGGTTAACGGTTCCGGTGGAGGAGAGGAGGAGGTGGCTCACATGCACTAACATGAACGCGCGGCCGGCCCGGCTTCCAAAACAAAGGCTCCAGAACAACACACACAGAGGGCGTGTGACGTAACTCTCTACTCCAGATGTAAATACACCATTAGTTGGTTACATAGCAAAAATAAAATTCCTGAAAGCTAATAAAGCTGTATTTCGCATAGAGCCCCTTTAACCTCCACACACTCATAACCCCCCTAACCCTTCACTTTAACCTTTAACCTCCACACACTCATAACCCCCCTAACCCTTCACTTTAACCTTTAACCTTTAACCTCCACACACTCATAACCCCCCTAACCCTTCACTTTAACCTTTAACCTTTAACCTCCAAACACTCATAACCCCCCTAACCCTTCACTTTAACCTTTAACCTCCACACACTCATAACCCTAACCCTTCACTTTAACCTTTAACCTCCACACACTCATAACCCCCCTAACCCTTCACTTTAACCTTTAACCTCCACACACTCATAACCCTAACCCTTCACTTTAACCTTTAACCTCCACACACTCATAACCCTAACCCTTCACTTTAACCTTTAACCTCCACACACTCATAACCCCCCTAACCCTTCACTTTAACCTTTAACCTCCACACACTCATAACCCCCCTAACCCTTCACTTTAACCTTTAACCTTTAACCTCCACACACTCATAACCCCCCTAACCCTTCACTTTAACCTTTAACCTTTAACCTCCACACACTCATAACCCCCCTAACCCTTCACTTTAACCTTTAACCTTTAACCTCCACACACTCATAACCCCCTTAACCCTTCACTTTAACCTTTAACCTTTAACTTCCACACACTCATAACCCCCCTAACCCTTCACTTTAACCTTTAACCTCCACACACTCATAACCCCCCTAACCCTTCACTTTAACCTTTAACCTCCACACACTCATAACCCTAACCCTTTACTTTAACCTTTAACCTCCACACACTCATAACCCCCCTAACCCTTCACTTTAACCTTTAACCTCCACACACTCATAACCCTAACCCTTCACTTTAACCTTTAACCTCCACACACTCATAACCCTAACCCCCCACTTTAACCTTTAACCTCCACACACTCATAACCCCTGTAACCCAACCTGCAACTTTTATCCTCCATCTAAACCAGGGGTGTCAAACATGCGGCCCGTGGGCCAGATACGGCCCGCCGAGGGGTACGATCTGGCCCACTTGCCATCCAGTGCTCTTTTCCTTTCTTCCACCTGTCCATCCTACCTTCCTTAATTCCTTTCTTCATTCCTTCCTTCCTTCTGTCCTTCCTTCCATCTGTCCTTCCTTCCTTTCTTCCTTCTGTCCTTCCTTCCATTCTTCCTTCTGTCCTTCCTTCCATCTGTCCTTTCTTCCTTTCGTCCTTCCTTCCTTCCTTCCTTCTTTCCTTCTGTCCTTCCTTCCATCTGGCCTTCCTTCCTTTCTTCCGTCTGTCCTTCCTTCCTTCCATCTGTCCTTCCTTCCTTTCTTCCTTCTGTCCTTCCTTCCATCTGTCCTTCCCTCCATTCTTCCTTCTGCCCTTCCCTCCATTCTTCCTTCTGTCCTTCCTTCCTTCCTTCCATCTGTCCTTCCTTCCATTCTTCCTTCTGTCCTTTCTTCCATCTGTCCTTCCTTCCATTCTTCCTTCTGTCCTTTCTTCCATCTGTCCTTCCTTCCTTTCTTCCTTCTGTCCTTCCTTCCTTTCTCCCTTCCTTCCTTC
>NC_070597.1:3950400-4027900 GCF_027409825.1 Scomber japonicus | reverse complement strand
GGGAGGATGGAGGAAGGAAGGAAGGAAGGAAAGGAGGGAGGATGGAGGAAGGAAGGAAGGAAGGAAGGAAGGAAAGGAGGGAGGATAGAGGAAGGAAGGAAGGAAAGGAGGGAGGATGGAGGAAGGAAGGAAGGAAGGAACGATTGAAGGAAGGAAGGAAGGAAAGATTGAAGGAAGGAAGGGAGGAAGGAAGGAAAGATTGAAGGAAGGAAGGAAAGATTGAAGGAAGGAAGGGAGGACAAATGGAAGTAACGAAGGAGTGAAAGGCAGATGGAAGGAAGAGAAGACAGGACAGAAAGAATTTTTCTTTCCTTCCTCCCTTCCTTCAAACCTCCCTTTCGTCCTTCCATCTTTTCATCATGTCTTCTCTTCCTTCCTTCCTTCCTTCCTTCCTTCCTTCCTTCCTTCAATGCACCGGCCCACATCAGATCATATTGGTCTGTATGTGGCCCTTTAATGAAGATGAGTTTGACCCCCCTGCTGTAATCTAATTAGAAATGTGACATGTTTGTACTTGTTTACACATCTTCACATCTTCATCTCAGAGGGAAATATTGTACTTCCTGCTCCACTACATTAATCTGACAGCTACAAGTCACCTTTAAAATGAAGACTTTACAACCAAAGATATATGCTCAACTTAATAAAATATGACAACGGTTATAGTTTAAACCAGCCAGTAGTTCGATAGAGAGCATATAGAGTATATCAATTCATTAAATATAGCTTCACCTCGACCTGCCACAGCACTGAAATACTGTTATAATCCAATCATATAATATATATAACATAAAATCCTTCCTCTGTCCTTCCTTCCTTCCTTCCTTCCTTCCTTCCTTCCTTCATCTGTCCTTCCTTCCTTCCTTCCTTCATCTGTCCTTCCTTCCTTCCTTCATCTGTCCTTCCTTCCTTCCTCAGATCTAAGTTCAGCTGTTAGGGTAAATGTTCCCTCCTTCTGTCCTTCCTTCCTTCCTTCATCTGTCCTTCCTTTCTTCCCTCCTTCCTTCTTCCTCCCTTCCTTCCTTCCCTTCCTCCCTCACTCCTTTCCTTCCTTCTTCCCTCCTTTCCTTCCTACCTTCCTTTCTTCCCTCCTTTCCTTCCTCCTTCTTTTCCTTCCTTCTTCCTCCCTTGCTTCCCTTCCTTCCTCCTTTCCTTCCTACTTCCTCCCTCCTTCCTTTCCTTCCTTCTTCCTCCCCTGCTTTCCTTCCTTCTTCCTCCCTCCTTCCTTTCCTTCCTTCTTCCTCCCTTCCTTCCCTTCCTCCTTCCTTTTCTTCCTTCTTCCCTTCTTCCCTTCCTTCCTTCCTTACTTTAGGTGCAAATGACATAACTAGTAAGGCCTGTTTAAGGGTTAAACAGCCAAACAAGTGCTTTTATTTCTGATACTTAAGATCATTTTTGCTTTTAATACTTTCATACTTTTACTCCAGGAAGGTTTTGAATGCAGGATTTGAACTTGTGATGCAGTATTTTTTTTTAAACTTTTGCTCAAATAAAGACTTTTAATGGTGATGACCCAAATCATTAGCATAATAATCATTATTAAAGCCTTTGAAGTAGTAGGTTACCCATCTTAAGCACCCTAGTTAATGAACCTATTAAACTCATTTTTTGACTTTGGTAGTGTCCTTTAAAAAAAAACAAAAAAAAGCTCATTCATATCCAATTAAAAGCAGACTTGCAGCTAATTGATCAAGTTTAATTAATTTGAATGAACCACTTCCATACTTCTACTCAGTAATCTTTCCACTTGTTTTTGCCTCATGATGCTCACATTCACTTCCAGCCTCAATAAAACATGCACACAGCTCCAATTAAGGTCAAATAATTAACATAATTAAAACATAATTAATACACATCTCCTAGCAACGCAGCCAACTCTCAGGGAAGAAATAAGCCTCACATTGCATCAGCATCACATTCATTCCTGCACTCAACTTCTATATTAAAACGAGGCTTTGAGTAACAACTGGTTAAACTGTCGTTGAGGCAGTTCCCCGCTCCAGTACACGCGCAAACATCCGCCTCGTGAGCACCTGTCCGACCTGGACTGCAGCACGCGCACAGAGAGAGAGCGAGCGAGCGAGCGAGAGAGAGAGAGAGAGAGAGAGGTGGAAAAAACAGCAGCTCTCTCTCTCTCTGTATTATAGTCACCTTCACCTGTGTGCAGCGAGAGAAAGTGGAGGAAACATAAGCAGCAGCAGAAGAAGAAGTCTCTCTCTCTCTCTCTCTCTCTCTCTCTCTCTCTCTCTCTCTCTCTCTCTCTCTCTATATATATATATATATATATATAACGATATACTAATAGAGTTAGACTGACTCACCTGCTGGTTCTCAGGACTCCTCTCCGATCACCGAGCTCCTCCACTCTGATACTGCTGCTGCTGCTGTTACCCAATGATCACCATGTCTCCT
The DNA here is from genome assembly GCF_027409825.1 of Scomber japonicus. NCBI lineage: Eukaryota > Metazoa > Chordata > Actinopteri > Scombriformes > Scombridae > Scomber > Scomber japonicus. The sequence goes on along the minus strand of NC_070597.1, from coordinate 4,025,488 downwards.
CCTCCTCCTAGCTCTCTCTCTCTCTCTCTCTCTCTCTCTCTCTCTCCCTCCCTACGTGTGCTCTCGAGTTAAAATTCAAAATAAGATGTATTGGCATGGCAGATAATAAATCTATATTATTGCCAAAGCAGTACAGAAGATGATTAATATTGACAGATGATTACAAATCTCTCTCTCTCTCTCTCCTTTTCTCTCTATCTCTCCTTTTCTCTCACTCTCTATCTCTCTCTCTCTCTATCTGTCGCTTTCTCTCACTCTCACACACACTCTTTTTCTCTGTCTGTCTGTCTCTCTCTCTCTCTCACACACACACACACACACATCATTTAATTTTATTATCATTAACCTTTCGTTGTAGTGTTTTTTGAAATAATAAAACAAATATTTAGGATAAATAAACACTTTAAAGATCCATCCTGGTAAAATGATGGATTATTGTTTCTCTTATATGAAAAGGCTTTAATATATTTCTAATGTGTGTAAATCAGTGGTATTACTTCCTGTCTTGGTCTGGACACTCATGAAAAAGAGAAATAACTAACAGTAAAATGAACAAAAGAATACTTTGTGGGAAAACTCAAATGGTATAAAGTACAATAATGGCTTTATACTTCAGTGCTGAGAGCAGAAAAACTACGTAAACTATGTCAAATATAAGAGAAATCTTTTTAATGGTGTTTTTCTTTATGAATTCTCTGAAAGCTCAGCTCCTGTGAGTCTAGTTAAATATCTATCTGTGGTTCATGTCTGACCTCTGCTGGACGAGACATGAAAGTACAAATACTAAAAAGGTATTGTCCACTAACAACTTTTTTATCCTCTACATCAGAGGTGTCAAACTCATTTTCATTCAAGGGCCACATACAGCTCAATTTGATCGCATGTGGGCCGGATCATTAAAAAGATGGAACTTGTAGAATTGAAGCATTTTATTGCAAGAAACCGAAGAAACCCATCGTATCTCATATTTATGCACATATCAGACGTCATTAGCCAGAAAACAAACATTTCCTGTTTTTATGACATTATTAAACTTTGCATGTAATGGTCTCTCTTTCACACAACCATCTCTCTCTTCTCGCTCCACAGAGGCTGATACCCTAACCCTAACCATCCTGTCTTTAACACTTTACCTAAAATTACCTTACAGTCCTCATCAATTAGCATTTACCATTACTCCACTTATTACATTTTCTGTTAAATTCCCTCACGACTCTTCTCTCTCGTTGGGTGACCACAGTTCTCTGCTTGCAGTGGTTTTACAGATATACATATTATTAAGATAAGGTATTTGAAATCAGTTACAAATGTAATGTAAGCTGGGCAAAACTCAGTTCAGCACTTGCCTGCGTTGTGCAGTTGTGTGTCATTCAAAACATAAATGAAAAATATAATAAAAACTGGAAAATATTGCATACAAATCAAAACTATTGCTCAGTACTATTCAAAACGTGCTTTAAATTTAAATTCTCTCAAAACAACAATTAAACATTTGATTTTACTCAATACGTTTTTCTTTTATTCACTTAAAAATGTAATACTTGGAAAATAGCAATAACACATTTAAGCTGAATAGTAGGGGTGTGTATTGGCAAGAATCTGGCGATACGATACGTATCACGATACAGGGGCAACGATACGATATGTTGCGATACTGTAGGAACAACGATATATTGAGTTTCTTTGAAATTGAATTGAATTGTAAGAAAACTGTAGCACATAACACACACAATGCTGTTACATGCTTAACATCAGCTTGCTGAAGAAATACAAGCATTTGCAGGATTTTTGGATAAACAAAAAAAAAAATACGTTAACAGATTTCTTGACTCTGTTAAAAGGTTATCCCTTAACTGTAATAAGCAGGTTCAACTGAAGTTGAAAAAGAAAATGCAAAGTCACTGCAACATCTGCTCTTTAAGTGCAGGCTGAAGAAATTAATATCTGCCTTTCAGTAAAAGTCTCAAAGGGATCATCCCTATGTTCCCTGGGTCCTATGTTCCCCGCTTTGTATGTGACCGGGGAACATAGGGATGATCCCGTCTACAGTTAGCCAGTTAGCTGATTTAGCTGCCGAGTAAGGAGATGAGTTAGCCGCCGAGCTAGCAGCCGAGTTAGCCACCGAGCTAACAGCGGAGTTAGCCGCTAAGCTAGCAACCGAGTTAGCCGCGATCAGGGAACATAGGTACGCTCCCGTCTCAAATACTTACTACTAATTTGTAGTATTGCAGAGTACTTGACTCTGGCGTTGCAGAGTTTACACACTGCATGGCTCTTGTCGTAGTCGTAACTGCCTTCCTTTGTTTTGAAACCAAAATATGCCCAAACGTCAGCTTTAAAAGCTGCTGGAGCTGCTGTAGGGAGCTACCTATGTTCCCCGGTCACATACAACGCGGGGAACATAGGGATGATCCCTGGCTGTAGCCTCTCGTCCTCAGCCATCGCCGGTGAACTGTGCTAATTTAGCGGTTAGCATGCTGTTTGCCACAGACTGGCACTCTCGCGGGATTTCATTGATCCTTTGGCGCGGAGGACATAATGACTGCTGCCAACTAGCGGCCGGAGGTTTAATTGCAACACAAATTAACAAACGCCGTGAATATTTGCATGTTAATTGTTAATAAAAAAATCGATACAGTGCCGTTGAATATCGATACGGTATCGTCAAATAAAATATTGTGATATTTAAGTGTATCGATATTTTCTTACACCCCTATTGAATAATAAGTATATAATCTATAAAAGGCAGTGAAGTAAAAAAAAGATATAAACTCATCAAACTGATCCGACTGATTTTTAAATGATTTATCCAGATGAGATCATAAAACTCTGGATTCATGAAAATCTGTAAGTAAAAAGTTACAACTGTTCACACGAGAGAGATTAATGACGACTAAATATAATTATAAACAGGTAATTATGTTACAAATGGTCCAATCAGATCTCCTCTCTGCTCTTCTTCTAGTGGGCTTAATAAAGGTCTCACTACTTCCTGTTTTGGAGTGTTGGTGCTGATGATGATGTTTGTTTGGCTCCTCAGAGGTCCTACTCTGCTCCCTGAGCTCCTTCCTCTTCAGCCGGCTCCCCTTCAGCTCTGGAAACACCACGGTTATAATAATCCAGCTCAATGTTCTCCTGTGGGTCTGACTTCTGCCCCCTGCTGGCCTGGAGAGACATGACAACACAGATCTGCATCACTCCTCTCTTCAGTTCAACATAAACAGGCTGAGTGCTTCATTTCAACCAGTCCTCTAAACAAACATGTTCAGTACCTTCAGGATGAAATAGACCGCAATTATGGCCGACGGCAGAGCCACCAGGACGGCCAGTCTGATAAAAATGGTTCTGTAAGGTGTTTTATCTGGATATGATGAGACACATTCAGTCATCACATTAGATCACATGACATCATGAGGACAAAAGCTCCCATCAAACAGAAACTTTAATGATGTTAAATCTCCTAAAATCAGTGAAGTCTGAAGCAGCTTGTTGATTCAGCTCTAAGAGAATAAGTTCATCTGATCCTCTCTGAAACCACCAACTATCACTGTGACAGAGGAAGGAAAATATTACTGTCAGAGATGATGTCACTGATGGACTTACCTGAGCAGGTGATCTCCACAGCGGAGGAAGAGGAATCTGATGATAATGATAAACAGTCCCTCTGGTCAGATTCAGACTGAATACAGTCAAAGCTGATCGACCACACAGATCTGTCTGAGTCTCCATTTCTGCTTCTTGTTGAAACAGCAAAGCCACAGTCCAAATATCTACATATTATAGCTGCTTTCTTCAAGGTCCAGAAATGGGAACTCACTGGTCTCCACTCTCCCTGTTTCACCTCCAGTGTACCTGCACAGCGACTGGCTCCTCCCACCAACCTGACAGGATCTGAACAGAAACAAGAGAGTCATCAGTAAAAGAATAAAGTGAGTTTCATTAGAACAGAAACAAGAGAGTCATCAGTAAAAGAATAAAGTGAGTTTCATTAGAACAGAAATGAAGACAAATCAAAGCTGCAGCTCCTCTTCTACCTGAGCAGGTGAGTCCAACAGCTTTACCAGGTGAGCAGGTTCTTCTCGCTGAGTCTGATCTTCTACAGTCCAGGAGAGCAGACTCATGGCCTCCACACTGGAACTCTTTGGTCCACATTGGAGCCTCCACTTCTCCATAGAGCGCCCCCTGGAGGACTGAAGGAGCCTCACAGCCAAGCTCCCTACAGACTACCTCTGCATCCTGCTGGTCAAAGTCAGCTTCACACACTGAGGACCACGACTGCTCAGATTTATGGATGAAGCTACAGCTAATCTGAATTAGACTCCTCCTGTTTTCCTCTGTCAGATTATTGCTTTCAGCAGTAGCAGCTCATGCTATCAGACCTCAGCTCAGACTACAGAGAACTATAATTATTAACACTGGTCTGAGGTAGGGATGCCCCCTGAAACCTGTTTTTGAGTGCATCACCTATCCTTCTTTGTGGTGAATGAAGGACATGAATCACTTCTGGGTGATAGATCCTGCAAAGAACTTGGGCCTCTGAAACGAGTGTATCGCATCATCACAACCATGAACTCACCAAATGCCTCTGTTGACACAATATCCATAAATGTTCAGATATTTTCAAGGGTTTTGGCAGTCTGCCTTTCACATACAGCTGAAAGAAGGAGCTCAACACCACTGAGAGACTGTCTAAAGGAAGAACTGGACAGAATAATCATGCTGGGGGTGATTACAAAAGTTGCTGAACCTATAGACTGGGTCAACTCGATGGTAATCACAAAGAAAGAATGGAGAACTTAGAATGTGTATGGACCCGTAACCTAAAGCGTGAACATTATCAAATACCCACTCGTGAATTTATGGCTTTAGCGTAAAAGCTGTTGTGTAGTCTATTTGTGTGTACTCTCAATGTCCTGTAGCGTTTGCCTGAGGGCAGCAGCTCAAAGAGCGAGTGTGTGTGTGTATGTGTATGTATATATATATATATATATATATATATATATATATATATATATATATATATATATATATATATATATATATATATATATATATATATATATATACACACACACACACACACACACACACATTTTTTTAACTTAAAATCTGTGCAATAACAGTATGATTTCACACCATTATTACTTTGTACATAATGTTGCTATTATTTAACTATATTTTTTACTACTATTGTCTGTTTGTTTTGTTGCTTGTGTTCTTAATATTCATTGTTCTGTATTCTTTCTATTGATGCTCTTCTATTTTTTTATTGTCCACTTGTTGCTGCAATGATGTAAATGTCCCCCCTGTGAGACTAAGTAATATCTTATAACTATTCTGGATTGTCCACCACTGATGGAGGTGTGAGTAACATCCTCCAGCTCCTCCTGGAGGATCAGAGGAGTTCCCAGACCACATGAGATACATTCTCTGTTTTTACCTGATTGGTGATCATCTTCAGCCTGGAGTCCTGGAGAGAAAATCAGACAATTAATATTTATATTGGTGCAGAGCTGTGAACTGAACAAACACTGTGAGGCTTTCCAGCAGCTCAGAGCTCATCTCAGTGAAAACACAGATTATTGAACTCACTCAGGAGTCATTGACCAGTTTACCACTGACCTGCAACATGGACTACAATATGACTTTAACATCTGTTTTACCAAATATGCCACAGACTGTTATAATTGATATGTTTTCAGTAACCAGAAGATGGAGCTAAAGACCAAGTCAGACTAAAGTGTTTGCTCTCTGGTTTGTAAACCTGGAGACTCTGGAAGACAGAGACAGTCAGCTGGACATCTAGAGTAATCAAACCTATAGTTGGTTTGCTCTGGTCTGAATCAGCTAACATGCTAAAGCTAAATGTAGTTACTTTTTCACATCAGCTGAGGTTAACTTAGCTGATTAGAAGCTGCTCCCATGTCAGCTTTTGATTCAAGTGAAATTCATCTTATTTTATAAGTTAAATACAAGAATGCATTCAAATGTAAGTGGATTCAAATATCACAAATGGTTCATGAACAGACACAAATACTCAATATAACATGAACTATAAAGTTTAATATCCCTGAACAAAGAAAGCAGAAACATGTTTTTGTAGATATTTCATGTTTCCTCACATTCCTGCCGACTGTGTAAACGTAGACTGCAGTATGAGGCACTCTCACTTATTTAGATGTGAATAATAATAATTGTCAAAAAAAGACAAAAAACTGAAGGAAAACAAACGTCTCTAGTGAATGTGTGTGTGTGTGTGTGTGTGTGTGTGTGTGTGTGTATGTACTTGTCTTCCTCCCTTTTGGGGACAAACCTCAAGTCCCCATCATGTAAATCATGACATCATCACAGTATCTGACAGCTGCAGTCACTTCGTACTTCATAGATTTTACATTTAAAACACTGTTGTCAGGTGAAACCTCGTATCACCAAATGTCACATTTGATCAATATTTGGTGAAACAAACTTGTTTTGTTTGGATGACAGGATGCATTTTGTCATCACAATTTAAGTTATTATAGTTTATATGCTGCTTGTAGCTGTGTTCATGCAGTGGACAGCAGTCACTGAATTCTGTTTCAAATGTGACTCATAAAAATAGTAAAACAGTTCTTGTTTCTTGCCTCTTGTTTATCTAATGATGATGTTAACTCCCCTCATTAATCATAGGCATGTTTTGGGTGTAACACGCGGTAAACCAATCAGAGTATCATCTCCCATTCCCTTTAATATCCAGAAGCGCTATGACATTGGCGGATTGCTATTATAACGGCACATTTACCAAGCAATGTTTCAATAATATATCATGAGTTACTTTTGCTGAAAGGAAAGTTGGCTGATGAGCTGCTAACCTCACATTTAATTCATATAAAGGAAGAATATGGAGATATAACCAACCAGTGTGATGAGTGTAGAGGTGTGTGTGGTTATACTGCAGCAGCCTGGTGTCATCAGCTGATTTAATAAACAGTGAGTGGCTGTGTGTAATCAGGCGGGGAGTTCCTGTCCTCTGAAAAGAAGCCAATGCGGAAGTAACTTAGAGCTGCATTCTATCAAAAGGCCACCAGGGGGCAATCGTTTTGTGTTCAAAAAGACTTCCGGCTCTATACAAGTCAATGGAGAATTCACCAACTTCTCACTTGATTTCTAACCTCAGTAAACGTTTTCAAAATGTGTTTATGGTCTCAATCGCTAGTTTAAAGCCTTCTTCAATGCAGTCTGGTGTTCATTTGTGAAATTTTGGCCTCCCTGATTTTATATTTGACGATAAAGCAGGCTACGTGGCTACGTTGTGATTGACAGGTTGATTGACCAATGTCCTTGAGATCCAGCCCTCCCAACCAATCGCAACCTCCCCGCTCCGCCGTTGGTCCCACCCATACTTCCATCCATGGCCCCGCCTCATGCCCATATAAGTAGAATCCGTGTTCTTTTTTTCCCGGCATGCACCTGAAATTTTCAAGATGGCGCTGCCTAGATTCGATACTATTGGCTTCCGAGCAGCAGTCCACAAACCAATGGGTGACGTCACGGATGTTACGTCCATTTCTTATATACAGTCTATGTGTGTAATGGCACTGTGCTCTGTGCAGCAGCAGAGGCTACAGACTTTCATAGGTTGTTAGGACTGTCCACAACGGTGCTCTCCATGTTTTACAATTAATTAAATCTGATAAATATTATGACTAACTAATATGACATGCATTTTTAATATGTTGATGTACATCATAATATGAATTCACATTGTGGTCCTTTTATTTGTGATGTTTTGCACACCCACCTATATAGAAGCATACTGGACTCTTGATAATGCTCCCTTAAATAACAGTAACATATGTGCCAGTGACTTTAAACCTGTTTTTTTTTGTTCAGTAGCGCAATCGCTTTCCTCTGCCTCAAAATAGCAACGTGCCACTAATGCGCCTGACCACAACTCATTTTGAGACCAACACACCCATAGGTGCACAGACTAGTGCAAGTGCATTTGCTATTTAGATAACGTGGGTGCAGGGTGAGAACCGCCACGCCCGCCATCCGCTGTGCGCCGACCGCAAGATGGGGCCCCTAGAGTTTGTTTTCTTGGTTTCCAGTGTTGCACTTCTGTTCTTCTTCTAAATGTTCATAAGTCAGTTTTTCTTGAACAAGATGGTCCACTGGAAATACAATGTGTGCCTCCACTACAGCTTCCATGTTAACACATCAGTTATTAAACTGTGAAAAGAAGCGATGTGAAACTATCAGGACTAAACTGAAGATATTTCACTACTTTTTACTGATAAAGTTTTCCTTCAGTGAACCTTTGACTTAAATTCAGTATTTTTACAAAGAGGTTTTGAGTCTTTCACACATCCATCATTAAAGCAGAGTCCTACCTGAGCTGCACAGCAACACCAACACCATCAGCAGGGGATCCATGACCAGGTAGACCGTCTGTCTGTGTCTGATGGACTTGATAGCTCTCCTCTGCTGATAACATGATCTGTTTCCTCTTCTATCATCATCCAGGAAATTAGCTGATGAGCTGCTTCTCAGAACTGAAGCCACTAACCACAGGTGAGCAAGATGTTACTGTGATAAGAAGTTTGGCAGAGTTACAAGAAGCAGCTCAAGCATGTATGCTGAGGGAGAGAAAAAAAAGGTATTTCATACCAGTCAGTCCTGTACTTGACAGTAAACATGTTGCATGGTGGGCATGGCGGTTCTCACCCTGCACCCAGGGGGGGGAAGGTGGAGGTGTAACTGTAAAGAAGTCATCAAGTAAGTGAATAACGTGCAGGAGTATGTAGTTATTGAGCAGGATCCAGCACAGGGCCTCGGACAGGGAGTTACAGTTTACACCTGAGTGTAGTCAGGCGTACTGAGAAGTAATAAGCGCCATTCCAGAAGACACCAAAAAGATGCCAGAAGTCGGGATAAATGGGATGGACTTTAGAGGCGCTAGTGATATCAGCCTTCGACTACCAGGCTCCAGGCATGTTGGCGGTCCGGCCCTGAACACGTCTATGTGTTAAAACACACGTGTGCTGACCAGTGCAAGGGATCTATTGTTATTGCTCAGATTCATCTTCTTCTTATTATTATTTCTGGTCTTTGTCTCCGTATTGAACAGCTTTTTTGGTGGCCCGAACATATATGAAAACTCATGAAACCTTGCGCAGACACATCTGGTCGGAAATGATATGTTTCAACGTGATTGGGTGTGGTCAGTGGACTCCATAGCGCCCCCAAACGTTGGGTCATGTGATGAAATTTTCAGGACTTTACGTCTCATTAGTATACCTGGAAATTCATTTTGTGAAATTTTTTTACCCAACAGGAAGTCGACCACGTTGTGTGGTGTGCACTAATTTTCATTTTGAGCCGTTTTGAGGACTTTACGATGTTCACAGAATAATGAAACCTGCCATGTAGGTTTCAACTAATGAGTTCTTTTATTTGATACCACATTTGCCCCAAAGTTTGCACCAACAGCTCAGTAGCGCCCCCTAATGCCTTTTCCCATTTATTACGTACTGACAAACTCTTACACACGCCAAATTGGGCACATTTGTCAAGAGTCACGAATATTGTTTTCTGATATAAGAGCAACATTTTAAGTGCCTGTCTGTCCTCCCCCTGGCTGCACCGTGAGACTCTGTTGTCCCCCTGGCTGCACCGTGAGACTCTGTCGTCCCCCTGGCTGCACCGTGAGACTCTGTCCATGAAAGTCAGGAACAGGATCAGAGAGCAGGGACAGCCCTGATGGAGCCCAAAACCCACTGAGACCAGGTCTGAGTTACAGCAGAGAATGTGAACACAGCTCTCACAGCGGTTGTATAGGGACTGAATGACTCGCAGCAGAGACCCCGGTACCCCAAACTCCCACAACACCTCCCACAAGGTCCCCCGAAGGACATGGTCCTAAGCTTTCTCCAAGTCCAAAAAGCACATGTAGACTGGATGTGTGAACTCCCATCACCCCTCCAGTGTCCCTGCAGGGTGAAGAGCTGGTCCACTGTTTCACGGCCAGGACAGAATCCACATTGCTTCTCCTGAATCAGAGGTTCAAAGTTCAGCCGGAGCCTCGTTTCCAGCACCCTGGCATAAGCTTTTCCTGGGAGGCTGAGTAGAGTGATCCCTGATAGTCGGAGCCTCTGGTCCCCTTTTAAAAAATGGGGACCACCATCCCGGTCTGCCAGTCCATGGGACATTGAAGAGACACATCAGCCATGACAGCCCCACAATGACCAGAGCCTTCAGCATTTCCCTTTCCTGAGTCAACCTTTTGCCAGAACTCATCAAATTCCTCCCACACAGGATTTTGCATCAGCAGCAGGTTCTCGGGTCGCCCCCCCAACAGGCACCGATGGCCTTCCAGCTGCAGCTCTGAGCAGCCACCTCCACATCTGAGGTCCTGGACATGGTCCACTCTGACTCCATGTCCTCAACCTCCCCGGGGATGCAGGAGAAATTCCTCGAGAGGCAGGAGTTGAATATCTCACAGATGGGAGCCTCCGCCAGACGTTCCCAGTTCACCCTCACTACTGGTTTAGGTTTCCCAGGTCTGGCCGGCAGCTCGTCCCTCCACCTGATCCACCTCAGCACCAGGTGGTGACTTGCTGATAGCTCTGCTCCTCCCTTCATTCTAGTGTCCAAGGCATACGGCCGCAGGTCTGATGACACCACTACAAAGTGGATCATGGACCTTTGGCCTAAGGTGCTCTGGTAGCAGGTCCACTTCTGAACCTCCTGATGCTGGAACATGGTGTTTCTTAAGATCCATGGCTAGCACACAAGTCCAACAACAATACACCACTCAGGTTCAGATGGGGCCGTTCCTCCCAATCACCCCCCTCCAGGTTTCTCCATCATTGCCCACGTGGGCGTTGAAGTCCCCCAGCAGAACTATGGACTCAGCGGCCGCGGCCCCTCCAGGGGCCAGAGAGTCCAAGAAGGCCGGGTACTCTGAGCTGCAGACACCAGTCAGAGTCTTCCTTCCAGAAAAACAAAATCATGAGGAGGTGACCTTCTCGTTCCGCAGAGAAGAAGGGTCAGAAGGTAAGAAGGGTCATCAAATCTGAATTCTGTGTTGAATCCCAAGAGTTAAGAGCAGACCAGCCCATATCAAACTGAATGGGTGGTCTTATTTCACAGTTTATGTTAGTGGAAACATCAGAGACCCAAATATATACACATAAGCACTCAAAAGTGACTTTTCATAATTTAGACCCTTCAACTGGACTAAATAAAACTGCGAAAGAAAACCTGAGGTCGAATTTTGAGTTGAGAACCAACCGGTCGAGGCAGATGGTTGCCCACCTAGAGAAGTTCAGATCTCCTCGAGGTTTCTTCTCATTAAAGGAGAGTTTTTAATTGCTGCTGTCACCAAGTGCTGCTCACCCTAAGATAAGTTATGTTGGGACTTGGCGCTATATAAATGATTATAATATATAAACTGATTCATTAGCATGAAGCTGAAATATACAATAAATGAGGACTGAGTGAACATTCAGTAGAAACTGATTTCAGAGGGTTAAAAATCAGACTTATCCATCGACTTCGAATTGAAGCATTTTATTGCAAGAAACCGAAGAAACCCATCGTACATCTCATATTTATGCACATATCAGACGTCATTAGCCAGAAAACACATTTCCTGCTTTTATGACATTGTTAAACTTTGCATGTAATGGTCTCTCTTTCACACAACCATCTCTCTCTTCTCGCTCCACAGAGGCTGATACCCTAACCCTAACCATCCTGTCTTTAACACTTTACCTAAAATTACTTACAGTCCTCATCAATTAGCATTTACCATTACTCCACTTATTACATTTTCTGTTCAATTCCCTCACGACTCTTCTCTCTCTTTGGGCGATTTCTGCTTGCAGTGGTTTTAAAGATATACATATTATTAAGATAAGGTATTTGAAATCAGTTACAAATGTAATGTAAGCTTGGCAAAACTCAGTTCAGCACTTGCCTGCGTTGTGCAGTTGTGTGTCATTCAAAACATAAATGAAAAATATAATAAAAACTGAACGTGGAAAATATTGCATACCAATCTAAACTATTGCTCAGTACTATTCAAAACGTGCTTTAAATTTAAATTCTCTCAAAACAACTCAACTAAACATTTGATTTTGCTCAATACATTTTTCTTTTATTCACTTTAACTCAAAAATGTAATACTTTGAAAATAGCAATAACACACTTAAGTTGAATAATAGGGGTGTGTATTGGCAAGAATCTGGCGATACGATACGTATCACGATACAGGGGCAACGATACGATATGTTGCGATATATTGCGATACTGTAGGAACGATATTTTGAGTTTCTTTGAAAGAATTTAATTGTAAGAAAACTGTAGCACATAGCACACACAATGCTGTTACATGCTTAACATCAGCTTTCTGTAGAAATACAAGCATTTGCAGGATTTTTGGATAAACAAATGAAAAAAATAAGTTAACAGATTTCTTGACTCTGTTAAAAGGTTATCCCTTAACTGTAATAAGCAGGTTCACATTTCTGAAGTTGAAAAAGAAAATGCAAAGTTACTGCAACATCTGCTCTTTATGTGCAGGCTGAAGAAATTAATATCTGCCTTTCAGTAAAAGTCTCAAAGGGATCATCCCTATGTTCCCCGGGTCCTATGTTCCCCGCTTTGTATGTGACCGGGGAAAATAGGGATGATCCCGTCTACAGTTAGCCAGTTAGCTGAGTTAGCTGCCGAGTTAGCAGCCGAGCTAACATCGGAGTTACCCGCTAAGCTAGCAACCGAGTTAGCCGCGATCGGGGAACATAGGTACGCTCCCGTCTCAAATACTTACTACTAATTTGTAGTATTGCAGAGTACTTGACTCTGGCGTTGCAGAGTTTACACACCGCATGGCTCTGGTCGTAGTCGTAACTGCCTTCCTTTGTTTTGAAACCAAAATATGCCAAAACATCAGCTTTAAAAGCTGCTGTAGCGGCTGTAGCCTCTCGTCCTCAGGCATCGGCGTTGAACTGTGCTAAGTTAGCGGTTAGCATGCAGTTTACCACAGACTGGCTCTCTCGCGGGATTTCATTGTTCCTTTGGCACGGAGGACATAATGACTGCTGCCAACTAGCGGCCGGAGGTTTAATTGCAACACAAAAATTAACAAACGCCGTGAATATTTGCATGTTAATTGTTAATAAAAAAATCGATACAGTGCCGTTGAATATCGATACGGTATCGTCAAATAAAATATTGTGATATTTAAGTGTATCGATATTTTCTTACACCCCTATTGAATAATAAGTATATAATCTATAAAAGGCAGTGAAGTAAAAAAAAGATATAAACTCAAACATCTGGACTGATTTTTAAATGATTTATCCAGATGAGACCATAAAACTCTGGATTCATGAAAATCTGTAAGTAAAAAGTTACAACTGTTCACACGAGAGATTAATGATGACTAAATATAATTATAAACAGATAATTATGTTACAAATGGTCCAATCAGATCTCCTCTCTGCTCTTCTTCTAGTGGGCTTAATAAAGGTCTCACTACTTCCTGTTTTGGAGTGTTGGTGCTGGTGATGATTTTTGTTTGGCTCCTCAGAGGTCCTACTCTGCTCCCTGAGCTCCTTCCTCTTCAGCCGGCTCTCCTTCAGCTCTGGAAACACCACGGTTATAATAATCCAGCTCAATGTTCTCCTGTGGGTCTGACTTCTGCCCCCTGCTGGCCTGGAGAGACATGACAACACAGATCTGCATCACTCCTCTCTTCAGTTCAACATAAACAGGCTGAGTGCTTCATTTCAACCAGTCCTCTAAACAAACATGTTCAGTACCTTCAGGATGAAATAGACCGCAATTATGACCAACGGCAGAGCCACCAGGACGACCAGTCTGATGATAAATACTGTTTTATCTGCATCTAATGAGACACATTCAGTCATCACGTTAGATCACATGACATCATGAGGACAACAGCTCCCATCAAACAGAAACTTCAATGATGTTAAATCTCCTAAAATCAGTGAAGTCTGAAGCAGCTTGTTGATTCAGCTCTAAGAGAATAAGTTCACCTCATCCTCTCTGTATGCTGATGATGTTCAACAAAAACCACTAATGTGTTCACAGCTGCTTTGAAAGAATGAATGAACGTCTGCTGATTCTCTCCTTAAAGCTCCTGACTGCTTAAAATGATTCAACTGATTGTTAACAGTCAACATCTTTACAATCCTGATCCTGGTGAAGCTCTGAGTTCATCATGTAAAGCCCTGTTTATTATCATTATAGGGCTTCACTTTTAATTTCCACTACAGTTTCCACACAGTTGTTATGGTTGAATACTGTTAAAGAAGCAGGGAAGGAAACAGTTTACAGCTCCTTCATCAGATTGTGACTCAGCTCTCTGTAGGTCACAGAGACGATTGGCTGAAGCAGCAGCTCTGTAAATACAGAGAGCTGATGAATCTTTCATCATAGCCATAAAGAAGATCTCTCATTGAGCCTTTGCTTTCTTACATTGAACCAACCAAAACCAGCATAACGTTGCTGTTGTGTACTTTTAAACAGCATGCAGGTGTTTGAAGTGGAGCTGCAGGGTTGAGTGGAGTTGTGTGGGGAAGCTAACAGCTAACACAACACCGTCCTACAGCCGCTACCTCTGTAGCCGTTTACTGACGGAGCAACTCTGTCCTCCATTCAGTGTCCGGACCTTTTATACAGAACAGTGAGGAGGAATAAAGTAGTAGTATGCCTGCATTGAACTGACTCTCAAAGGAGAGCAGCACAATGACAGCAAACAGCAGCAGAGACTAATGTTAGCTGAACCTTCGTGCAGCAGACACAGACAGGTGTCACAACTTAACTCAGTCATTTAGAAGCAGTAATAGTCTGCTTGCTTTCAACACAATTTTAACAATTTATTGGTATTTGGAATGTAGAGTATCACGTTGTATATAATTATTATTATTATACCTTTGTAATTCTCATCGGATCTGCATTGATCTCTTATATGGCCTTTTGGCTGTCAAATTGATGGAAATCTGTGAGAGCGACGGAGAACTTTAATCCCTGGATCATGGTTCTGACACTGAGCTGACAGAGAGCAGCAAACTGCTCTGTTTACACTGTGTTAATACAAATGATTAAATACCATATACATACAGTATATTGTAACTCTAAACTGCTACTACTGCTGCTTTCTCTTGTAGTGTGAATATCCTTAAAGGTGCAGATTGTCTCAGTTTGAATCAATGAGCCTTCAGGAACAAGCTAACTTCTCTACCCTTTAGGATGCTGTCATCCTGGATAAGTTTACAGTTCAGTCCAATGGAAACCACCAACTATCACTGTGACAGAGGAAGGAAAATATTACTGTCAGAGATGATGTCACTGATGGACTTACCTGAGCAGGTGATCTCCACAATGGAGGAAGAGGAACCTGATGATGATACACAGTCCCTTACTGCAGATCCAGACTGAAGACAGTCAAAGTTGATCGACCATAGAGATCTATCTGAGTCTTGATATCTGCTTCCTGTTGAAACAGCACAGCCACAGTCCAAATATCTACATATTATATCTGCTTCCTTCAGGGTCCAGGAACTCCAGAGCAAGCCAGAGGAACTCACTGGTGTCCACTCTCCCTGTTTCACCTCCAGTGTACCTGCACAGCGACTGGCTCCTCCCACCAACCTGACAGGATCTGAACAGAAACAAGAGAGTCATCAGTAAAAGAATAAAGTGAGCTTCATTAGAACAGAAACAAGAGAGTCATCAGTAAAAGAATAAAGTGAGTTTCATTAGAACAGAAACAAGAGAGTCATCAGTAAAAGAATAAAGTGAGTTTCATTAGAACAGAAATGACGACAAATCAAAGCTGCAGCTCCTCTTCTACCTGAGCAGGTGAGTCCAACAGCTTTACCAGGTGAGCAGGTTCTTCTAGCTGAGTCTGATCTTCTACAGTCCAGGAGAGCAGACTCATTGCCTCCACACTGGAACTCTTTGGTCCACATTGGAGCCTCCACTTCTCTATAGAGCGCCCCCTGGAGGACTGAAGGAGCCTCACAGCCAAGCTCCCTACAGACCACCTCTGCATCCTGCTGGTCAAAGTCAGCTTCACACACTGAGGACCACGACTGCTCAGACTTCACCTCCAGTCTGCCTGAACACAGACTAGTCCCATTCACCAGCCTGACAGAGTCTGGAGAGAGAGAGGACCATCATTAGTTTTGGGAATATTTAACTGCAACATTCATACCTATAAACTTTCACTGAAATTAAAAGCAACAACTGATAAAGAGAGAGAGCACATTCATACCCTGACTCAAGTCTTTATCTACAGAAAATAGTTCATGTTATCTGTATGATTTTAAAATGTCTTATTCTTGCTCCATCTTGTGGTTGAATGTTTCTGTTTTCTACTGAATCTTTACTTTAACAGGAAAACCTCGTTAAGATTTAACTTCTCTTTTGCAGGAGAGTCCTGGCCAAGACAGGCAGCAACAGAAAGTTTCAGACAAACAACATAAAAACCAGTAATACAGACAGACCTCTGTAACATGAAGAATGACACTGTGGTGGACAGCAATGCATGATATCAGAAAATAAAGTAGATCAGAGCACCGTGGTAGCTGAATGGTTACAGCACCACATAACCACAATGCCACTATCAGCTCCTGCACTTCTTCTATAGAGAAAATCAAGAACATTTTGTGTTCACGAAATGGTTTCTAAGCTCCATTTTCTAAAAAAAATGTTCATGGATCTTTAGATCTGGCAACTTTTATGTGGCTGATTGCAACCTCAGAATGTCTTAAACCTGTCTATGTGTTACATCCTTGGCCTCCTGGGGTAGGGGGAGGGTTGTTTTTTTGTTTTTGTTTGTGTTTTGTTTTGTTTTTTTGATTAAATACCATATACATACAGTATATTGTAACTCTAAACTGCTACTACTGCTGCTTTCTCTTGTAGTGTGAATATCCTTAAAGGTGTAGATTGTCTCAGTTTGAATCAATGAGCCTCCAGGAACAAGCTAACTTCTCTACCCTTTAGGATGCTGTCGTCCTGGATAAGTTTACAGTTCAGTCCAATGGAAACCACCAACTATCACTGTGACAGAGGAATGAAAATATTACTGTCAGAGATGATGTCATTGATGGACTTACCTGAGCAGGTGATCTCCACAATGGAGGAAGAGGAACCTGATAATGATACACAGTCCCTTACTGCAGATCCAGACTGAAGACAGTCAAAGTTGATCAACCATAGAGCTCTATCTGAGTCTTGATATCTGCTTCCTGTTGAAACAGCAGAGCCACAGTCCAAATATCTGCATATTATAGCTGCTTCCTTCAGGGTCCAGTCAGAGGAACTCACTGGTGTCCACTCTCCCTGTTTCACCTCCAGTGTACCTGCACAGCGACTGGCTCCTCCCACCAACCTGACAGGATCTGAACAGAAACAAGAGAGTCATCAGTAAAACAATAAAGTGAGTTTCATTAGAACAGAAACAAGAGAGTCATCAGTAAAAGAATAAAGTGAGTTTCATTAGAACAGAAACAAGAGAGTCATCAGTAAAAGAATAAAGTGAGTTTCATTAGAACAGAAACAAGAGAGTCATCAGTAAAAGAATAAAGTGAGTTTCATTAGAACAGAAATGAAGACAAATCAAAGCTGCAGCTCCTCTTCTACCTGAGCAGGTGAGTCCAACAGCTTTACCAGGTGAGCAGGTTCTTCTAGCTGAGTCTGATCTTCTACAGTCCAGGAGAGCAGACTCATGGCCTCCACACTGGAACTCTTTGGTCCACATTGGAGTCTCCACTTCTCCATAGAGCGCCCCCTGGAGGACTGAAGGAGCCTCACAGCCAAACTCCCTACAGACCACATCTGCATCCTGCTGGTCAAAGTCAGCTTCACACACTGAGGACCACGACTGCTCAGACTTCACCTCCAGTCTGCCTGAACACAGACTAGTCCCATTCACCAGCCTGACAGAGTCTGGAGAGAGAGAGGACCATCATTAGTTTTGGAAATATTTAACTGCAACATTCATACCAATAAAGCTTCTTCTGAATTTGAAGGTAACAACTGATTAAGAGAGAGAGCACATTCATACCCTGACTCAAGTCTTTACCTACAGAAAATAGTTCATGTTATATGTATGATTTTAAAATGTCTTATTCAGGCACCATCTTGTGGTTGAATGTTTCTGTTTTCTACTGAATCTTTATTTTAACAGGAAAACCTTGTTAAGATTTAACTTCTCTTTTGCAGGAGAGTCTGTGGCGACCTCTACTGGTGTTACCAGTGTGGTCAGTGTGGATTGCTGGTTGGCAGGGGGTTGGGCCAGCAGGTAATCGGGTAACTGGAAGCACCTGGGCCAGTGATCTGGTTTCCTATGTAAGCAGCTTCTCATTCATTATCTCTCTCTTCCCTTGCAGACAGAGGCCTGTCTTCCTGGGTGATGCGGCAGCTTTAGTTTGTGTTCTTATGGTTTCCTTTTGTGCACCATACAACATCCACACACACCATACTTACCATGCATGCATATCCTACACCACTGATCTTCCACACCTCATGTTGTTGTATTTCCTAAGTTATCCTTATGATTGTGTTAAATAAATATCATTTGTTATTCCTTTAAAATGGTGCATCTCCATTTGTTTGTCATGGCCTTGAGCCAGCTGTGACAAGTCCTGGGGCCTGTTTCAGGAAGCAGGTTTAACTAACTCTGAGTTAAAACCTTAACTCTAGGTTGACCAACTCTGAGCTGTCAAACTCAGAGTTTTCTGTTTCAGAACAAGTGTTAACAGTTAGTTTTATCAACTCTGAGTCAAAGTAACTCTGAGTGAAGCTCCTGCATGAGGAGATACCAAGCCCTCATCAATGGAGCACAGATAACATGATTCACCATGACAACAGGAGAAACAAAGGGCTCAGTCCTCCTACTTCTCCCCAAAGGAGTTAAAAATATTAATGAATACATGCAGATGATGAGTACCGGTATATTTAAGAAAAGACAGTCAACAGTGAGTATTAATGAAAAAAAAAGACAAACATTTTGTCTCGAGTGGTTGACTTATTCAACATTTATATTCTATGTATGTGTGTGTGTGTGCGTGACACATTTAACATTCATGCAGACCCCAACAGGTACAAAACGTAGGCCTACTTGGCAGCAACTGAATATGAAATATAAAAATATAGCTCAAACAAGTAAGGTATTGATTACAAGCAATTGTGGTGTTGTTTAGCCTGCCCTACCTCATTAAACATTTAAATGCTACATTCAACATGTGCTATATATTTCAGTAGTTGATGAAATCTTCTAAGCAAAAAAGAATCAATTTTTCAGCCATCCCAACACTGCCAGTATTTAATATTGTCTATTTGAAAGCAACACCTACATGCCTTTATACATACAACACTACAAAAGTGTAAACGTTTCAGTGCAATAGTCAAATTTAGTTTTATGTTTGGGCACTTTCACCTTAATTTAACAGTAGCTGGTATATATATAGAGAAAGTTCCTCACTGGTATTGAACCAGCAACACTGTCACTATGAAGCATGAGCAGTAACCACTTAGCTATCAATCACCTTCAAATGCTGCATTTGTGACAGCCCAGACGGTTGCCTTGGAAACATGAACTTGAACAGAGAACTTATTCTGAACTGAGAGCATGTCCATGTGGTGTCGTACAGACGATACGAGGGCTGAGAATATTGTTCAGATAAATTATCGATTGTACAGAAAAATGGAAACACTCAAACAGAACATCAGAGATAAAACATCCTAGCGGGGTCCGATCACCCTCTGACGGATATTTGTGCTTCGAATTTGTGCTTCAATATAAACTGACTCTTTAAGAAACACACCATGTCTGACACCTCCTTCAGTCTGCGGGCTTCAACTAAAAAGGAGGAGAAACTCAGGGTTAGTTGAAGAAAACCTGCCAGCGAGCAGGTTAGGTTCACAGAGTATGTTGCCAGGGTAACTGACTCAGAGTTAAGCTGAACTGGCTTTGTGAAACCGAAAAACCAGAGTTTCCCTCATCTCAGGGTTAACTAACTGAGAGTTTTCACTAAACCTGCTTTCTGAAACAGGCCCCTGGTCAAGACAGGCAGCAACAGAAAGTTTCAGACAAACAACATAAAAACCGGTAATACAGACAGACCTCTGTAACATGAAGAATGACACTGTGGTGGACAGCAATGCATGATATCAGAAAATAAAGAAGATCAGAGTACCGTGGTAGCTGAATGGTTACAGCACCGCATAACCACAACGTCCCTGATTCAACTCTGACTGGAGACCTTTGTTACATTTCATACCTCTCTCTCTCCCCCTTGTTTACTGTCTACTTCTCCATCATCAGCTTTTAATTACGGCAGAAATACCTCAAAATGATCTAAATAAATAAGATGTAGAAGTTTAAAAGGAGGAGTCTCTCTGTTATTAGGTATCACGCCCCTCATAACTCTGTTCACAGTAGAATAATGGATGAAGCTACAGCTAATCTGAATTAGTTGGAAACCACCAACTATCACTGTGACAGAGGAAGGAAAATATTACTGTCAGAGATGATGTCACTGATGGACTTACCTGAGCAGGTGAGCTTCACGGTGGAAGAAGAGGAGCCTGATGATGATACACATTCCCTTAGTGCAGATCCAGACTGAAGACAGTCAAAGCTGATCGACCATAGAGCTCTATCTGAGTCTTCATTTCTGTTTCCTGTTGAAACAGCAGAGCCACAGTCCAAATATCTGCACAGTATAGCTGCTTCCTTCAGGGTCCAGTCAGAGTAGAACCAGTCAGAGGAACTCACTGGTCTCCACTCTCCCTGTTTCACCTCCAGTGTACCTGCACAGCGACTGGCTCCTCCCATCAACCTGACAGGATCTGAACAGAAACAAGAGAGTCATCAGTAAAAGAATAAAGTGAGTTTCATTAGAACAGAAACAAGAGAGTCATCAGTAAAAGAATAAAGTGAGTTTCATTAGAACAGAAACAAGAGAGTCATCAGTAAAAGAATAAAGTGAGTTTCATTAGAACAGAAATGAAGACAAATCAAAGCTGCAGCTCCTCTTCTACCTGAGCAGGTGAGTCCAACAGCTTTACCAGGTGAGCAGGTTCTTCTAGCTGAGTCTGATCTTCTACAGTCCAGGAGAGCAGACTCATGGCCTCCACACTGGAACTCTTTGGTCCACATTGGAGCCTCCACTTCTCCATAGAGCGCCCCCTGGAGGACTGAAGGAGCCTCACAACCAAGCTCCCTACAGACCACCTCTGCATCCTGCTGGTCAAAGTCAGCTTCACACACTGAGGACCACAACTGCTCAGACTTCACCTCCAGTCTGCCTGAACACAGACTAGTCCCATTCACCAGCCTGACAGAGTCTGGAGAGAGAGAGGACCATCATTAGTTTTGGGAATATTTAACTTCAACATTCGTACCAATAAAGCTTCTTCTGAATTTGAAGGTAACAACTGATAAAGAGAGAGAGCACATTCATACCCTGACTCAAGTCTTTATCTACAGAAAATAGTTCATGTTATCTGTATGATTTTAAAATGTCTTATTCTTGCTCCATCTTGTGGTTGAATGTTTCTGTTTTCTACTGAATCTTTACTTTAACAGGAAAACCTCGTTAAGATTTAACTTCTCTTTTGCAGGAGAGTCCTGGCCAAGACAGGCAGCAACAGAAAGTTTCAGACAAACAACATAAAAACCAGTAATACAGACAGACCTCTGTAACATAAAGAATGACACTGTGGTGGACAGCGATGCATGATATCAGAAAATAAAGAAGATCAGAGTACCGTGGTAGCTGAATGGTTACAGCACCACATAACCACAACGTCCCTGATTCAACTCTGGCTGGAGACCTTTGTTACATGTCATACCTCTCTCTCTCTCTCCCCCTTGTTTCCTGTCTACTTCTCCACCATCAGCTGTTAATTAAGACAGAAATACCTCAAAATGATCTAAATAAATAAGATGTAGAAGTTTAAAAGGAGGAGTCTCTGCCCCTCATAACTCTGTTCACAGTAGAATAATGGATGAAGCTACAGCTAATCTGAATTAGACAGAGGTGTTCACAAGTCATTTTTTGCAAGTCCAAGTCAAGTGTCAAGTCTTTGAGCGAGAGTTTGAGTCAAGTCTCAAGTCTTTGAGGGTCAAGTCCAAGTCAAGTCTCTGCTTAAGAGTCCAAGTCAAGTGTCAAGTCTTTGAGTGAGAGTCCGAGTCAAGTCTCAAGTCTTTGAGGGTCAAGTCCAAGTCAAGTCTCTGCTTAAGAGTCCAAGTCAAGTTTCAAGTCTCTCGCAAACACTAAATTAAATTCAAATTCTATAAGCTCTGTAAAATCCTCTATATCAGACAGTATTGATGATTGTTTCACTAGAATCTACACCAATGTGATGTGGAGAAAATACAAAGGATTATTTCAATTTCATAACTGTATTTTTCTTTAACAAGAGTTTTTTTTTTTTAACAATGCTGTACAATACAATAAAAGAAATATATCGCACCAACAATGTATTTTGATAACAGGCACGCATTTTGCATTTTAACAATAAATGAAAAAACACACCCACAATGGTGCAAGTAAATTATGAGTTGTACTCATTTGACTTACTAACTTAAAAATGAAAAACTGGTTCTTTAAAACCTCTTTCACATTCCTGAAAAAAATATAAATATTTTCTTTAACAAAATTTTATCTTAAAATCCTGTCAGAGAAGGCTGATGTGCTGTTTTGTTTTCTGTTGTTTTAAGTGCTGGACTGAACTAGCCTATTTAAATTGTGATCTGTGGGATTGTGTGATTTCTGAGATATTGTTGTCAGGCTAACTAGGATTTTGCATCTTCTTGGTTGATTCAGGTTGATTTATGGCCCGGTGGGTTTGTTCTCAGCTCATTTTTGTTGGTTCATGAGAGTTGACGTAGTTTAGACTTGTGACACTCTCTCTCTCTCTCTCTCTGACACATATCCTTCTTGATATCTAGAATAGGCTGCTTGGGTATGACTCTTATAAAGCATTAAATGTGTAGGTGCTCCACTAATTTTTTTTACACATAAAACGCCACTGGGTGACTGTACTGTAACTTAACTTGAGACAATGTCACAGAATAATCTTCTGGCACACCGTTATGAAATGTTAACTCTGCCTGTCACATCATATGGCCAGCAGCAAGAATGTAACGTTTACATTCGTTTGAGAGCCAATTGCTCATGTTAACGTCTTTCACATTAGCAAGTGACTGACCGGTCTGGGTGCGTTTTCAGATGCCGGGTGAAGTTTGAAGTGGTTGAACCAAAATCTTGAATCTTCTTGTTGCACACTTCGCACACTACTGTCCGTTTGTTGGCTGACTGTCCAGTCAAGTCTGAAGTCTTTTGAGGTCGAGTCCAAGTCGAGTCTGAAGTCAATGTGCAGTGCGACTTAAGTGCGACTCGAGTACAAGTCGCAAGTCCGAGTCACCAGCTCTGGAATTAGACTCCTCCTGTTTTCCTTGGTCAGATTATTGCTTTCAGCAGTAGCAGCTCATGCTATCAGACCTCAGCTCAGACTACAGAGAACTATAATTATTAACACTGGTCTGAGGTAGGGATGCCCCCTGAAACCTGCTTCTGAACTGGAACCAGTATTAAACTGTTAAAAATCTGAGGTATTTTTAAGCTCAGTTCTTTTTTTATTGGATGGTAAAATCTGGTTTTGGGTTGTGCTTGTTACCATGGAGATATTATTGAGTTCATATTGTGACACTGTTGTAAACATTGTTGTTGATGTCAGCAAACTCTGTATTTTTAACTCTGATATATAAATACATTATAGTCCTGTTGTGGATTCATGACTTTCATTAATTATAATTTTAATATAGTAATAATTTTTTTATAATATAAAGAGCTGATAAGATTATTGGTAAAGAACTAGATCAATAAGTGGTATTGATAAGAGTAGTAGTATTGATAAAATCCTAATGGAACTGATCCCTAGTGTGAAGTCAGTACATCTGATCATGGTTCTGACACTGAGCTGACAGAGAGCAGCAAACTGCTCTGTTTACACTGTGTTAATATAAATGATTAAATACCATATACATACATACAGTATATTGTAACTCTAAACTGCTACTACTGCTGCTTTCTCTTGTAGTGTGAATATCCTTAAAGGTGCAGATTGTCTCAGTTTGAATCAATGAGCCTCCAGGAACAAGCTAACTTCTCTACCCTTTAGGATGCTGTCGTCCTGGATAAGTTTACAGTTCAGTCCAATGGAAACCACCAACTATCACTGTGACAGAGGAAGGAAAAATACTACTCTCAGAGATGATGTCACTGATGGACTTACCTGAGCAGGTGATCTCCACAATGGAGGAAGAGGAACCTGATAATGATACACAGTCCCTCAGTGCAGATCCAGACTGAAAACAGTCAAAGCTGATCCACCACGCAGATCTGACTGAGTCTTCATTTCTGTTTCCTGTTGAAACAGCAGAGCCACAGTCCAAATATCTGCATATGATAGCTGCTTCCTTCAGGGTCCAGTCAGAGTAACTCCAGAACGAGCTAGAGGAACTCACTGGTGTCCACTCTCCCAGTTTCACCTCCAGTGTACCTGCACAGCGACTGGCTCCTCCCACCAACCTGACAGGCTCTGAACAGAAACAAGAGAGTCATCAGTAAAAGAATAAAGTGGGGGCTTCCGGGTTAGCACATGGAGTAGTCAGACGCATGGTGAGATCGCTCTCCCGGACAAACCGCAATTTACACCCAAACTAACTCAAAATTCAGTATTAGTTGATAAAAAAGATAGATGGATTGGGGAAGATCACTTAGAAGCCAAAAAGTCGACGAAAGACAGTCTGTAAAACAGAAAAACACGATGACAGCCAGAGACAGCGGCGGCAAAGTGGACCAGGTCGCCATGGCGCCCGCAGACATAATTAAGGCAATTAACGATCTCAAAACGGATCTAAAAGGCGATAACAATACTCTGCGACAAGAAATCAACGGTAAACTGGATATGCTTGGGGCAGAAGTCCGCAACTTAACGGACCGGGTGGAAGAAGCGGAGTCCAGGGTGGAAATAGTCGAGAGATGGGCGGCTGAAACGACCAAGGCCCTGAGCTCCTGCTTGAAACAGCAAAAAGCCCTGCAATATAAACTTAACAATCTAGAGTCACGCTCCAGATGCAACAACATCCGCATCTTTGGAGTAGCAGAAGGAGAGGAGGGAGTTTGTCGAGGCGCTCATCCGGAGCAAGTTACCGTTACCAAACGGCATGGAGTTAAACATACAACGCGCACATAGAACCGGCGCACACAGACCCGCACCAGATAAACCCCCGAGAGTGTTCATAATCAACTTCCAGGAGTTCACAACCAAAGAGTGGGTTTTAAGAGAGTTCAAGAAGCGCAAAGAATACAACGGGATCAAAGAGGCTCTGAAAGTGAAAGGAGTTCGCTTCCAAACACCGTACGTAATCATGCGCATCTACTGAGAGACGGGAGCCCGACTTTATAACAGCGCGGAGGAAGCAAGAGTGGAGCTGAGGAGACGTGGAATCACGGTGGAAGACACAACGCCAGCCGAGGGGGAGACTGACTGGGGAGCATGACTGGGGAGCATGTCTGGGGGAGCTGCTGGGGTCGTGGCAGAAGGTAAAGGGACATCGCGAGGCAGAGGACGACGTTACCCGGAGAGCGTGGAACAAACTTCAGAGTTTCCAGATTGATCATACTGCTTAGAGATGATCCCCAGCGCAAGGGAGGTAAAATGAAGAATTAGAAATCATTACAGGCTGGTAAAATCACTGCCACTATGAGACTGGATTACAAGATTTGAACTGGACTAATATCAGGCTCTAATTAGGCTTATTGTCAATAAATGTCTGGGAGTAACGACTTCATTTACAATGGCTTACGTTGGACTTTAGGATGGTAGGGTTAGCCCTAGCCACCCTATGCATAGGGCCCTATCTTAGTCATAGGATCTACCCTCGACCCACCAACGGGGTCTCAGTGAGGAGTTATCTCCTCCCAGTTTGGAGGTCTGTTCACTGCTATATTCAGTTGACTTTGTTTTGTTTCTGTTCTTGTTTTACGGTGTTATTTGGGGGGCAACACTACTACGAAGCCATCTCTATTTTTCTATGTTTGAGTAATAATGTCAAAAAAAGAAAAAAGAGATGCAGAGGTAGATATACACTCACCGGCCACTTTATTAGGTACACCTTGCTAGTACCGGGTTGGACCCCCTTTTGCCTTCAGAACTGCCTTAATCCTTCGTGGCATAGATTCAACAAGGTACTGGAAATATTCCTCAGAGAGTTTGGTCCATATTGACATGATAGCATCACGCAGTTGCTGCAGATTTGTTGGCTGCACATCCATGATGCGAATCTCCCGTTCCACCACATCCCAAAAGGTGCTCTATTGGATTGAGATCTGGTGACTGTGGAGGCCATTTGAGTACAGTGAACTCATTGTCATGTTCAAGAAACCAGTCTGAGATGATTCACGCTTTATGACATGGCGCGTTATCCTGCTGGAAGTAGCCATCAGAAGATGGGTACACTGTGGTCATAAAGGGATGGACATGGTCAGCAACAATACTCAGATAGGCTGTGGCGTTGACACAATGCTCAATTGGTACTAAGGGGCCCAAAGTGTGCCAAGAAAATATCCCCCACACCATTGCACCACCACCAGCCTGAACGGTTGATACAAGGTAGGATGGATCCATGCTTTCATGTTGTTTACGTCAAATTCTGACCCTACCATCCGAATGTCGTAGCAGAAATCGAGACTCAGCAGACCAGGCAACCTTTTTCCCAATCTTCTATTGTCCAATTTTGGTGAGCCTGTGCGAATTGTAGCCTCAGTTTCCTGTTCTTAGCTGACAGGAGTGGCACCCGGTGTGGTCTTCTGTTGCTGTAGCCCATCCGCCTCAAAGTTCGACGTGTTGTGCGTTCAGAGATGCTCTTCTGCATACCTCGGTTGTAACGAGTGGTTATTTGAGTTACTGTTGCCTTTCTATCAGCTCGAATCAGTCTGGCCATTCTCCTCTGCCCTCAGGCATCAACAAGGCATTTGCGCCCACAGAACTGCCGCTCACTGGATATTTTCTCTTTTTCGGACCATTCTCTGTAAACCCTAGAGATGGTTGCGCGTGAAAATCCCAGTAGATCAGCAGTTTCTGAAATACTCAGACCAGCCCGTCTGGCACCAACAACCATGCCACGTTCTTTTTTTTTTTTTTTTTTTAAGATTTTATTGGCATAGACGCCTTTATTCATCAGTAGATTGACAGGAAACATGGGAGAGAGAGGGGGGTGACATGCAGCAAAGGACCTCCGATCGGGATTCGAACCGGGGTCGGCTGCGTATATGGCATGCGCTCTAACCACTCGCCCACCTGCGCGCCCATGCCACGTTCAAAGTCACTTAAATCACTTTTCTTCCCCATTCTGATGCTCGGTTTGAACTGCAGCAGATCGTCTTGAAGTCTACATGCCTAAATGCATTGAGTTGCTGCCATGTGATTGGCTGATTAGAAATTTACGTTAACAAGCAGTTGGACAGGTGTACCTAATAAAGTGGCCGGTGAGTGTATAATAATCAAAAGGCACGATGGATAATGTCCTGGTCACATTTGTGAATGTATATGCTCCTCCTGAGAGTGACAGATCTTTTTTCAAAAGATTATTTGACCTGATTGTATCTGAGAGTGAAGGAATCTTTGTCTGCTCGGGAGATTGGAATACAATTTTGAACCACCAACTAGACACAACAAGCACGAGCAGACATGGATGCCCAAAATCAAAAGACCTAAATATTCTGATAAGAGAAGCAGGCTTATTTGATGTGTGGAGAAGTGCCCATACAAGGGATAGGGAATTCACCCACTACTCCGCTACACACAAAGTACACTCTAGGTTGGACTTTTTCCTGATGAATATTATAGATAGACACAGGGTACATGAATGTGCAATCGGTACAGCTGATATATCCGATCAAAATATTGTTTATCTAAATATACATTTAAACAGCAAGCCAAGGAACACACTATGGAGGCTGAATATTGGAATTTTAAACAATAAATCCACAGTGGAAGAAATTAAGAAAGAAATTGGTGAATGTATAAATGACAATAGGGATGACCAGGTCAACCCAACTATTGTCTGGGATACAGTCAAAGCAGTTATGAGAGGGAACCTAATATCAAGAACAGCTCATCTAAGGAAAACCTGGAGATCAAAATACGACCAATTAGAGAAGGAATTGGAAAAACTAGAGAAACAACGACCCAAAAATGACAATAAAGATACAACAGGGAAACAGATTAAAGATATAAGGAAACAAATAGAAAACTTAAAAAACGATAAAATTGAAAGTAAACTGAGATTCACAAAGCAAACCTTCTATGAGTCAGGCCCAAGGGCAACACGAATATTAGCGAGGCGTCTTCGAACGCAACAAATAACAAATTCAATTGAAAAATTAGGGAACCCTTATCAAATTCATTAAAATATGATCCAGAAGAAATTCATAGAATCTTTAAAAATTACTATGAGACTTTATATTCACAGCCTGAGGAGGTTGACGAAGAGAAGATAAAACAACCTCCTCTCCTTAGGCTCTGAGCAAAACAAATATTTGACCTCCCCTATTACAAAAGACGAATTGGATAAAGCCATAGGTAGACTGGCGAATAATAAGAGTCCTGGGAGCGACGGTTACCCAAAAGAATGGTACAAAAAATTCAAAAAAGTCCTTGCCCCGGTACTGTTGGAATCATTTAATTGGATGCTTGATAAGGCTATAGCCCCACCATCTTGGAGGGATGCTGTGATATCTGTTATTCCCAAAGAGGGGAAAAATAAAGAAAACTGTGAGTCATATCGCCCAATATCGATACTAAACGTAGATTACAAACTGTTCACGTCCATTATCACTAAAAGATTGGAGCATTTTCTGCCTGACCTGATACACAAGGACCAGACAGGCTTTGTAAAAGGATGCCAAACACAGGACAACATCAGGCGCACCCTTCATATTATAGATCATGTTAATAAACACCATACAAGGGCTGCCCTGATCAGCTTAGACTCCGAAAAAGCGGTTGACAGGGTCAGTTGGGATTTTTTGTATAAAGTGCTAGAGAGGATGGGTTTCAATGACAAATGTATTAAATGCATAAAGGCATTGTATACTAACCCATCAGCCAGAATTAAAATTAATGGTCACTTGTCAGACACTTTTAAACTGTACAGAGGGACGCGACAGGGTTTTTGTGCTAGCCCTGCCTCTTTGCGATTTTCATAGAGCCACTTGCTCAAATAATTAGACAAGAGGACGGGCTGACAGGAATCACAATAGAAAGAGATGAACACAAGATAGGTCTATTTGCTGACGATATAATCACCTTCCTTCAAGACCCTAATACAACGTTTACTAAATTAATAAACATAATGGAAGAACATGGATCGATGTCGGGCTACAAATTGAATATGTTGAAAACTCTTAACTTTTAACTACAAGCCAAATAAAGAAATCAGGAAGAGACATAAATTAAGTTGGAATGCTAAGTCAATAAAATATCTAGGAGTGATAATAACTCAAGAATTAAAAGAATAAAGTGAGTTTCATTAGAACAGAAACAAGAGAGTCATCAGTAAAAGAATAAAGTGAGTTTCATTAGAACAGAAATGAAGACAAATCAAAGCTGCAGCTCCTCTTCTACCTGAGCAGGTGAGTCCAACAGCTTTACCAGGTGAGCAGCTTCTTCTAGCTGAGTCTGATCTTCTACAGTCCAGGAGAACAGACTCATCGCCTCCACACTGGAACTCTTTGGTCCACATTGGAGCCTCCACTTCTCCATAGAGCGCCCCCTGGAGGACTGAAGGAGCCTCACAGCCAAGCTCCCTACAGACCACCTCGGCATCCTGCTGGTCAAAGTCAGCTTCACACACTGAGGACCACGACTGCTCAGACTTCACCTCCAGTCTGCCTGAACACAGACTAGGCCCATTCACCAGCCTGACAGAGTCTGGAGAGAGAGAGGACCATCATTAGTTTTGGAAATATTTAACTGCAACATTCATACCAATAAACTTTCACTGAAATTAAAAGTAACAACTGATAAAGAGAGAGAGCACATTCATACCCTGACTCAAGTCTTTATCTACAGAAAATAGTTCATGTTATCTGTATGATTTTAAAATGTCTTATTCAGGCACCATCTTGTGGTTGAATGTTTCTGTTTTCTACTGAATCTTTATTTTAACAGGAAAACCTTGTTAAGATTAAACTTCTCTTTTGCAGGAGAGTCCTGGCCAAGACAGGCAGCAACAGAAAGTTTCAGACAAACAACATAAAAACCAGTAATACAGACAGACCTCTGTAACATGAAGAATGACACTGTGGTGGACAGCAATGCATGATATCAGAAAATAAAGAAGATCAGAGCACCGTGGTAGCTGAATGGTTACTAGGGGTGTGACAAGATCTCATGCCACGACATCTCGCAAGACGAAAACGTGACAATATTTCTTGTCGAAGTGAATATTGTCTCGTGAAGCTATAATTAAGGGGTGCACCAAGAAGAAAAAAAAAGACGATGGGTTTTCTGTCGCTCATTTGCACGTCATGTCTTCTTTTTATAATGTCACATGTGGATCATTAATCTTGTTGCAGCTTCTACCTGCTGAGAAGATCTCAGTCAGCAGTCTGAGATGAGGAGAGGAGCAGTAAATTGAACTCGGGTCTCTACACTGAGAGCCTGAGGTAGGATGAGCGGAGGAATCTAGCTGATCTATGGAAGCCTAATGATGCCAAAAGTAAAATGAGTCACACTACCAAATTATATCACAATTTATATTTTGTTCTACTTGTGTATTTATGTGATACAGGATTTGTGCAATTTACTTTTACTTCTGTGTTTTATTTATTTTATATTTATTATAGTTATAATTTGTGATAATTGAATTCTATATTTAATTTATATTTATATATTTCTGTGTACATACATCTTCTGATGCCTAGTCTGGACACATCATCAGTGATGTGCCTGGACTCATTGGACGTTTCGGGTCTTTCAACAATCATACGCCCTCCTCCAGGTGACCCAACCGGGATTGATCAAGTCCCGGCTTGTGTCCAGACGGCTAGCTAACTACCATGACTCCATGGTACTCCTCTTTTGAGCCACAGCCATCTTGAGGCCCTTTCTGCCGCTTCGGTGGAACTGCGGATGGCTCTCCTCTTCCTCTCTCCATCGATGCCTAAGTAGCTGAAGGCTCTTGCCAAAGAACGGGCTGCAAATCCTCGACATCCAACCTCCACCGGGAAACACCTCGCTCTCCAACCAGCTTGATGGCAGTCGCTGACCAGCCCTGCGTACTTGGAGAGCTTTCTCTCGAAGGCTTCTTCCAAGCGGTCTTCCCACGGGACTGTCAGCTCAAGAAGCACCGCTTGTTTGGTGGACTCAGACACAAGGACAATGTCTGGTCGCAGAGTGGTGACTGCGATGTGGCTGGGGAACTTCAGCTGATGTTCAAGGTCCACCAACAACTGCCAGTCTCTTGCAGACGTCAGGATGCCTGCTGATGTTCTTCTGGCAGGAGTTGGCTTGTCCCCAGCTCTGACAAAGGCGATGGTCTTCTTGGAGGGACGGAACTGTTTTGCCCACGCCAGTCCTGTGCTTATGGCTTCAGCGATGGTCTTAAGGACTTGGTCATGCCTCCACCTGTACCGTCCATCTCCAAGTGCCCTTGAACAGGAGCTTAGGATGTGTTCCAGGGTTCCTCGCTTGGAGCACAGAGGGCAGAGCTATGCCCCATGTGTGCAGGTTTGACGGGCTTGGGAGTACGTCATACACTGCCTGGATTAGGAATTTTATGCGTTGTGGCTCGGCTTTCCAGAGCTCAGCCCAGGTCACTTTTCGCTCAACAGCATTCTCCCACCTTGTCCAAGCACCCTGTTGCTTCATTCCCACCGCCTTGCAGGTTCTTGTCTCCTCCACTACTGCTCTCACCTCGTCCTGAACAAGTCGCCTCGCTTCCCTCCCCCTGGTGTTAAATTGGGGGGTTGGAAAGGATCCAAGCCCAGCTCGACCTCGAGTGACCACTCCCACCAGGCTCCTGTGACGCAGCCTTGCATCTGCCTCTTCGACTGCTTCCTCTGCCCTCCATTTCCTGCCAGTCCTCACTTGGATCCCTGCCTTAACCACCTTCGGATCACATGAGTCCCTGTACTGAACCACTTCTCTGGCTCTGGTTACTTTGAATTCCTCCTCCAAGGATTTGAAGGGCAGTTGCAGTTTGTTGCTGTTCCCGTAGAGTGCAATGCTGCTTAGGGTCTTAGGTAGTCCAAGCCATCTCCGGAGGTGGTTGCTGACCTTCCTCTCCAAGATCTCTACTGTTGAGATAGGGACTGAGTAGACGAGGAGAGGCCACAGGATCCTGGGAAGAATGCCGTGCTGGTAGACCCAGGCTTTGAACTTCCCAGGTAGGCCTGACTTGTCCACGGACTTCAGCCAGCCTTCCAACTCAGTACATGTCAACTGGACAGATGTTGTGTCTCTCAGAGAGCAGTCAAAAACCTTGCCCAAGCTCTTAACTGGCTTCTCTGAGATAGTTGGGATGGCTGTGCCTGAGATGTTAAACCGGAACTTGTCCTCCACCTTCCCTTTCCTCAGCACCATTGATCTGGATTTGGCGGGTTTGAAACGCATCCGGGCCCAATCCATTAGCCTTTCAAGTCCCTTCAGAATCCACCGGCAACCTGGGACCGATTCTGTCGTGACTGTGAGGTCATCCATGAATGCCCTGATGGGTGGTTGCCTTTGTCCGGAAATCATACGGGGCCCTCTGCACTCTGGCTCAGCAGATTTAGTGAGCATGTTCATGGCTAGTGAGAACAGTGTCACAGAGATAGTACACCCTGTGATGATACCGATCTCTACCTTGTGCCAGCTGGATGTTATTGCTCCTGAAGAGACCCTCATCCTGAAATTGCTGTAATAATCAGCGATGAGGTCTCTACACTTGCTGGGTACATGATGTTTCATCAGAGTGAGCTGAACAAGCTTGTGTGGAATGGAGCCGAATGCATTTGCCAGGTCAAGCCACAGCACTGATAGGTTGCCCTTGTTCTCTCTGGCCTCCCGAATGAGCTGTGTCACTACACCGGTATGCTCCAAACATCCTGACATTCCTGAAATGCCGCCTTTCTGGACAGATGTATCGATGTAGGTGTTCTTTGCCAGGTAGGTACACAGCCGTTTGGAAACAGTGCTGAAGAAAACCTTTGCCTCAACACACAGCAGGGAGATGATGCGGAACTGGTCTAGCCGAGTGGAGTTTTCCTCTTTTGGGATCCAGACCCCTTCAGCCACTCTCCATTGTTCTGGGATCCTCCCCCTTCTCCAGAAGACTCGCAGGATTTTCCACAGACGCAGCAGGAGTTTGGGACAGTTCTTATACACTTTGTATGAAGTGCCACTCGGTCCTGGAGCAGAACTTGCCCTTGCTTTGTGGACAACCTCCCTAACTTCCTTTAGCTGCAGCTCCGACATGTCAAACTGCACTTCTGGTACAGGGGGTCTATGAGGTGCTTACACTCTCCCAACTCCTGCTCTCTTGCTGGATCACTGTACGCCTGCTTCAGATGTTGATCTATGTCTCCCTGTGAGGAGGCCAGTTTGCCACTGCGCTTCTGCCCCAGCAGATCCTTTGTGAACTTGAAGGGGTTAGCAATGAAAGAAGCACGTTTACGTGCCCTCTCGCGCCGCCGCCTCCGATGCCACTCTGCCCGGCGGAGAACTCTGATCTTTTTCCGGAGGATGCACCTTAGCTGGGCTAGGCCTGTGCGTTCCTCTTGTCCTGCTGCCTTGTACTGGAACTTCAGCGCTTTCATCTCCTGCCTGATGTTGTGAATCTTCACAGCTCTCTGATTCTTGGAGTACGTTGTTGTGACGGTTTTCTTCTCCTCCTCGCCGAACCTTTCAGCTGCAATGCTGACAATGATTGTTGTCAAAGCTTGCAGCTTCCTGTCAGCCTCTCCTTTCGCAGTTGCCTCCAGAATATGGTCAACATCGTCATCGAATTGCTTCCAGAGGGTAGTCATGCTAGCTGCAGGCCATTTGATCCACCTTCTGTCCGACTTGATGCTCGAGGGATTAGTTTGCAACACTTGGAGGTTCTGGGCACTATGGGGTGACTCCGGGCCTGGCACCTCCTGCGTCTCACCAGGTGTAACACCTGTGCGTAGTGTTGCTGCTGCTCCCAACAGGCACTTCATCCTCGATTGGTGGATCTTTAAGCCACGGATGTTTTTGCAGACTTTACCGCATGTACACTGCGTGCTCGTAGTCGTTTGTCCGTTGCCAAGGTCTGTTAACGTTGTATCTGTCCGGCTGGGGTGCTCATCCTCCCCCCCTCTCGGGCACCCCTGGGGGTATTTCTCCATAGAGTTCATCGTAGCTTGGTGGGGTTCCTCCTCTCAGAGGATGCAGATTGGGTTGCCGACCCTTTCTGCCCCGGTTGCCGTCTCTCAATTAGAATTGTTTCTACTCTTTATAATTTACTCTTTAGTATTTGTGATTGTATCTAACCTTTGTATTTATGTATAGTTGTTATTTCCATAAATACCGAAATCTATAAAATATCTATGGCGGGAAACCTTTTACAGTGCTGCATACTGCATATGATAATTATTTATTTAGAAAGTAGAACTAAAGTGATTCATTACAAGATGATTAGTGAAAAAAACTCAATTCAATTTCCATTTTGTGAATTTCAAATAAAAGAACAGTCATTTATTTCCTCATTGAAGTTTTCATAAAAATATAGTTAAAATCTCATCTCGTCTCGTGAGCGGAGTGTATCGTCACACCCCTAATGGTTACAGAACCACATAACCACAGCGTCCCTGATTCAACTCTGACTGGAGACCTTTGTTACATTTCATACCCCTCTCTCTCCCCCTTGTTTCCTGTCTACTTCTCCACCATCAGCTGTTAATTACGGCAGAAATACCTCAAAATGATCTAAATAAATAAGATATAGAAGTTTAAAAGGAGGAGTCTCTCTGTTATTGGGTATCACGCCCCTCATAACTCTGTTGACAGTAGAATAATGGATGAAGCTACAGCTAATCTGAATTAGACTCCTCCTGTTTTCCTCTGTCAGATTATTGCTTTCAGCAGTAGCAGCTCATGCTATCAGACCTCAGCTCAGACTACAGAGAACTATAATTATTAACACTGGTCTGAGGTAGGGATGCCCCCTGAAACCTGCTTCTGAACTGGAACCAGTATTAAACTGTTAAAAACCTGAGGTATTTTTAAGGTCAGTTCTTTTTTATTGGATGGTAAAATCTGGTTTTGGGTTGTGCTTGTTTCCATGGAGATATTATTGAGTTCATATTGTGACACTGTTGTAAACATTGTTGTTGATGTCAGCAAACTCTGTATTTTTAACTCTGATACATAAATACATTATAGTCCTGTTGTGGATTCATGACTGTCATTAATTATAATTTTAATACAGTAATAATTTTATTATAATATAAAGAGCTGATAAGATTATTGATAAAGAACCAGATCAATAAGTGGTATTGATAAGAGTAGTAGTATTGATAAAATCCTAATGAAACTGATCCCTAGTGTGAAGTCAGTACATCTGATCATGGTTCTGACACTGAGCTGACAGAGAGCAGCAAACTGCTCTGTTTACACTGTGTTAATACAAATGATGTGACATATGATGTCACTGATGGACTTACCTGAGCAGGTGATCTCCATGATGGACGAAGAGGAACCTGATGATGATACACAGTACCTCAGGTCAGATCCAGACTGAAGACAATGAGAATTGAGCCGCCATATAGCTCTATCTGAGTCTTCATTTCTGTTTCCTGTTGAAACAGCAGAGCCACAGTCCAAATATCTGCATATTATATCTGTTTCCTTCAGGGTCCTGACAGAGTTACTCCTGAAGAAGTCAGAGGAAATCACTGGTGTCCACTCTCCCTGTTTCACCTCCAGTGTACCTGCACAGCGACTGGCTCCTCCCACCAACCTGACAGGCTCTGAACAGAAACAAGAGAGTCATCAGTAAAAGAATAAAGTGAGTTTCATTAGAACAGAAACAAGAGAGTCATCAGTAAAAGAATAAAGTGAGTTTCATTAGAACAGAAATGAAGACAAATCAAAGCTGCAGCTCCTCTTCTACCTGAGCAGGTGAGTCCAACAGCTTTACCAGGTGAGCAGGTTCTTCTAGCTGAGTCTGATCTTCTACAGTCCAGGAGAGCAGACTCATGGCCTCCACACTGGAACTCTTTGGTCCACATTGGAGCCTCCACTTCTCCATAGAGCGCCCCCTGGAGGACTGAAGGAGCCTCACAGCCAAGCTCCCTACAGACCACCTCTGCATCCTGCTGGTCAAAGTCAGCTTCACACACTGAGGACCACGACTGCTCAGACTTCACCTCCAGTCTGCCTGAACACAGACTAGTCCCATTCACCAGCCTGACAGAGTCTGGAGAGAGAGAAGACCATCATTAGTTTTGGGAATGTTTAACTGCAACATTCATACCAATAAAGCTTTGTCTGAATTTGAAGGTAACAACTGATAAAGAGAGAGAGCACATTCATACCCTGACTCAAGTCTTTATCTACAGAAAATAGTTCATGTTATATGTATGATTTTAAAATGTTGTATTCAGGCACCATCTTGTGTTTGAATGTTTCTGTTTTCTACTGAATCTTTATTTTAGATATTTAGATATTTATTTATTGTCATTGCATATAAAACACAACGAAATTTCGTTTGTAGCACCAAAAAAAAAATCAGCATAAATGAAGGTTAAAGTAATAGATAATGCACAGATATGTAACACAATAAAAAATAAATAGCAGGAAAACCTTGCAAGCTTTGTTACATTTCATACCCCTCTCTCTCCCCCTTGTTTCCTGTCTACTTCTCCACCATCAGCTGTTAATTAAGGCAGAAATACCTCAAAATGATCTAAATAAATAAGATGTAGAAGTTTAAAAGGAGGAGTCTCTCTGTTATTAGGTATCACGCCCCTCATAACTCTGTTGACAGTAGAATAATGGATGAAGCTACAGCTAATCTGAATTAGACTCCTCCTGTTTTCCTCTGTCAGATTATTGCTTTTAGCAGTAGCAGCTCATGCTATCAGACCTCAGCTCAGACTACAGAGAACTATAATTATTAACACTGGTCTGAGGTAGGGATGCCCCCTGAAACCTGCTTCTGAACTGGAACCAGTATTAAACTGTTAAAAACCTGAGGTATATTTAAGCTCAGTTCTTTTTTTATTGGATGGTAAAATCTGGTTTTGGGTTGTGCTTGTTACCATGGAGATATTATTGAGTTCATATTGTGACACTGTTGTAAACATTGTTGTTGATGTCAGCAAACTCTGTATTTTTAACTCTGATATATAAATACATTATAGTCCTGTTGTGGATTCATGACTTTCATTAATTATAATTTTAATATAGTAATAATTTTATTATAATATAAAGAGCTGATAAGATTATTGATAAAGAACCAGATCAATAAGTGGTATTGATAAGAGTAGTAGTATTGATAAAATCCTAATGGAACTGATCCCTAGTGTGAAGTCAGTACATCTGATCATGGTTCTGACACTGAGCTGACAGAGAGCAGCAAACTGCTCTGTTTACACTGTGTTAATATAAATGATTAAATACCATATACATACAGTATATTGTAACTCTAAACTGCTACTACTGCTGCTTTCTCTTGTAGTGTGAATATCCTTAAAGGTGCAGATTGTCTCAGTTTGAATCAATGAGCCTCCAGGAACAAGCTAACTTCTCTACCCTTTAGGATGCTGTCGTCCTGGATAAGTTTACAGTTCAGTCCAATGGAAACCACCAACTATCACTGTGACAGAGGAAGGAAAATATTACTGTCAGAGATGATGTCACTGATGGACTTACCTGAGCAGGTGATCTCCACGATGGGGGAAGGAACATCTGGTGTTGATAAACAGACCCTCAGGTCAGATCCCGACTGAAGACAGTCAAAGCTGATCGACCATATAGCTCTATCTGAGTCTTCATTTCTGCTTCTTGTTGAAACAGCAGAGCCACAGTCCAAATATCTACATATTGTATCTGCTTTCTTCAAGGTCCAGAAATGGGAACTCACTGGTGTCCACTCTCCCTGTTTCACCTCCAGTGTACCTGCACAGCGACTGGCTCCTCCCACCAACCTAAGAGGCTCTGACCAGAAACAAGAGAGTCATCAGTAAAAGAATAAAGTGAGTTTCATTAGAACAGAAACAAGAGAGTCATCAGTAAAAGAATAAAGTGAGTTTCATTAGAACAGAAACAAGAGAGTCATCAGTAAAAGAATAAAGTGAGTTTCATTAGAACAGAAACAAGAGAGTCATCAGTAAAAGAATAAAATGAGTTTCATTAGAACAGAAATGAAGACAAATCAAAGCTGCAGCTCCTCTTCTACCTGAGCAGGTTTATGGATTTATGGATCAGCTCAGACTACAGAGAACTATAATTATTAACACTGGTCTGAGGTAGGGATGCCCCCTGAAACCTGCTTTTGAGTGCATCATCTATCCTTCTTTGTTATGAATGAAGGACGTGAATCACTTCTGGGTGATAGATCCTGCGAAGAACTGGGGCTTGTGAAACGAGTATCGCATCATTACAACTATGAACTCACCAAATGCCTCTGTTGACACAATATCCAGAAATGTTCTGATATTTTCAAGGGTTTTGGCAGTCTGCCTTTCACATACAGCAGAAAGAAGGTGCTCAGCCAGCTGTGCATGCAGCACATAGAGTTCCAACACCACTGAGAGACTGTCTAAAGAAAGAACTGGACAGAATAATCATGCTGGGGGTGATTACAAATGTTGATGAACCTATACACTGGGTCAACTCGATGGTAATCACAAAGAAAGAATGGAGAACTTAGAATGTGTATGGACCCGAAAGACCTATATGCACTATCAAATACCTACTCGTGAATAGAACAGAAAGTCTTTATTGTCATTGTACAAAGCACAACGAAATTGAGATGCTGTCTTTAAAGTGCAGAAACAAAAATGTGGCTTTAGGGTAAAAGCTGTTGTGTAATCTATTTGTGTGTACTCTCAATGTCCTGTAGCGTTTGCCTGAGGGCAGCAGCTCAAAGAGCATATGGCAAGCTTTCCTGAAACAGCGGGAACTGTACAGATCTTTCAGGTAGGGGAGGGGAGGGGGTAGCCGATAATCTTCTGGGCTGTGGTGACGACACTCTGGAGCGCTATCCTCTCTGCACCTGTGCAGCTGGAGAACCACACAGACATGCAGTAGGTCAAAATGCTCTCTTTGGAGCAATTGTAAAAGGATACAAGCTATGTTTGTGAGAGTTGGTTATTCCTGAGTACTCTCAGGAAGTACCATCTCTGCTGTGCCTTCTTAATAATAGCAGTGGTGATGATGCTCCAGGTCAGGTCATCCTCTATATGAACGCCCAGAAAGCGGAAGTCTGTGACCCTCTCCACACAGTCCGATGAGCAGGGGCGGAGTGTCTGTTTCTTCTGTAGTCTATGACCAGCTCCTTAGTCTTGGTAGTGTTCAGTGCCATGTTGTTTTCTGTGCACCACACTGACAACTGCTCCACCCGACCCGATATGCAGAATCATTCCCCCCAGAGATGAACCCTATCACAGTAGTATCATCAGCGAACTTGATGATGCTGTTTCTGGAGTGGACGGGGGTGCAGTCATGGGTGTAGAGGGTGTAGAGTAGGGGGCTCAGCACACAGCCTTGAGGGGATCCAGTATTTAGGCTGAGCGCTGAGGAGATGTGGGGGCCTACTCTCACCCTCTGGGATCGGTCAGAGTTGTGCGGGAGGAGGGGTACTTCACGCTGCAGCTGCACACGACCTGAGGGACCGCCACTTTCTCTCTGATGAGACGTCATTCAAAAAAAACCTGTTCATACTGCAGGAACGGTATGATGGCAAATTTTTGTGGTTTTGAAACCGTGACTTTTTCATACCATGGTACAGATGAAGCCATTTCAAAGTTCCCCTGTTTCCTTGATGGCTCCTTGGCTGGTCCCTTACAGGTCCTTGGCTGGCCGATAATGGGCGCAGGGGGGTAATGTGATCCCCCAGCGATGACGTTGTCAATGAGGCCCTGACTGGAAACGCCCCTAAGCTGCCCGAGTGAAAACCAGCTGCAATGCCTCATTTGTCCACGGGGAGGAAAAGACTAGGCTGTCCAACAATTAATCCTGATTAAAATACTAGGCTAAATATTATATAGACTAATATTACTTGTATTCACTTCTATTCTTCTGTATAAAGTCGCCTAATGAAGGGTACAATATAGTTAATCCATTAGAAAGTAAGGATGCAATTGAAGCTGCCGTACATCTGACAGGACACCGTCCGTCACACTCGAAGACACTTAACAATTCCTCTGACTGATCATCACTGTCACTGTCAAACCAAGAAATAGCCCATGAGTCAAACCCAGTCTAGTAATTTAAAACAGGACGCGCCATTTAATACGTAGTATTTCAACGGACGGTGACAACCACAGTGGAGACACAGATACTGGGTTTCCGTTATCCGGTAATTACAGGAAAAACTGTAATTATCCGGTACCTATTTTTTTACATTTCCAGTAAAAATGTCCGGTGAAAATATTCCCTCCAAGCAGTAAGCACAATTTAAATTGTATTAAAATAAAATGTATTTTCAAATGACGAGCTGGGGTTCTGGTTGACTGGTCGGCATTGTAAAGGGTAAATGAGCTTTATTGTCATTATATAATGAATGTACAACAAAATTACAGGTTAGAATGGAGGGATGGATTTAAAAATCTGTGCAATAACAGTATGATTTCACACCATTATTACTTTGTACATAATGTTGCTATTATTTAACTATATTTTTTACTACTATTGTCTGTTTGTTTTGTTGCTTGTGTTCTTAATATTCATTGTTCTGTATTCTTTCTATTGATGCTCTTCTATTTTTTTATTGTCCACTTGCTGCTGCAATGATGTAAATATCCCACCTGTGGGACTAAGTAATATCTTATAACTATTCTGGATTACTCTGGCTAACATTGCATATTTTATGAGTTATTAGTTTTGAGGTATTTGGTCATAAATCCAAATAGATTGACTGTCCACCACTGATGGAGATGTGAGTAACATCCTCCAGCTCCTCCTGGAGGATCAGAGGAGTTCCCAGACCACATGAGATACATTCTCTGTTTTTACCTGATTGGTGATCATCTTCAGCCTGGAGTCCTGGAGAGAAAATCAGACTATTAATATTTATATTGGTGCAGAGCTGTGAACTGAACAAACACTGTGAGGCTTTCCAGCAGCTCAGAGCTCATCTCAGTGAAAACACAGATTATTGAACTCACTCAGGAGTCATTGACCAGTTGACCACTGACCTGCAACGTGGACTACAATATGACTTTAACATCTGTTTTACCAAATATGCCACAGACTGTTATAATTGATATGTTTTCAGTAACCAGAAGATGGAGCTAAAGACCAAGTCAGACTAAATTGTTTGCTCTCTGGTTTGTAAACCTGGAGACTCTGGAGGACAGAGACAGTCAGCTGGACATCTAGAGTAATCATGTTTTCAAACCTATAGTTGGTTTGCTCTGGTTTGAATCAGCTAACATGCTAAAGCTAAATGTAGTTACTTTTTCACATCAGCTGAGGTTAGCTTAGCTGATTAGAAGCTGCTCCCATGTCAGCTTTTGATTCAAGTGAAATTCATCTTATTTTATAAGTTAAATACAAAAATGCATTCAAATGTAAGTGGATTCAAATATCACAAATGGTTCATGAACAGACACAAATACTCAATATAACATGAACTATACAGTTTAATATCCCTGAACAAAGAAAGCAGAAACATGTTTTTGTATATTTCATGTTTCCTCACATTCCTGCTGACTGTGTAAACATAGACTGCAGTATGAGGCACTCTCACTTATTTAGATGTGAATAATAATCGTTAAATAAAGACAAAAAACTGAAGGAAAACAAACGTCTCTAGTGAATGTGTGTGTGTGTGTGTGTGTGTGTGTGTGTGTGTGTGTGTGTGTGTGTGTGTGTGTGTGTGTGTGTATGTATACTTGTCTTCCTCCCTTTTGGGGACAAACCTCAAGTCCCCATCATGTAAATCATGACATCATCACAGTATCTGACAGCTGCAGTCACTTCGTACTTCATAGATTTTACATTTAAAACACTGTTGTCAGGTGAAACCTTGTATCACCAAATGTCACATTTTACCAAAATTTGTTGAAACAAACTTGTTTTGTTTGGATGACAGGATACATTTTGTCATCACAATTTAAGTTATTACAGTTTATATGCTGCTTGTAGCTGTGTTCATGCAGTGGACAGCAGTCACTGAATTCTGTTTCAAATGTGACTCATAAAAATTGAATAAATCAAACAGTTCTTGTTTCTTGCCTCTTGTTTATCATATGATGATGTTGATCAGTGAGGAGTTTTGAGTGGCAGTACATTTAGTAAATGTCAGATTGTGAGCAGTGAGCAGCTCCTCAGAAGCTAACTGATTTTAATGCAGGTTCAGTTAAAAACTGGAGAAACAAAGCAGTTTGCTGAAGTTTGTCATAAAAAGATGTGATGAACAGGAGGAAGAGGAAGCTCCAGTTTAGTCTCATTCTTTAACAATCTATAGCACATGGCACTTTCGCTATTTTAACGGTGGAAAAAATGGTCACTGTGCCAGGCGCATGGTCTAAAAGGGATGGACTTAAGTCCCCTCATTAATCATAGGTGTGTTTTGGGCGAGTGTCATCTCCCATTCCCTTTAATATCCAGGAGCGCTGTCACTTTGGAGGATTGCTATTATAACGGCGCATTTACCCAGCAATGTGTTTCTATAATATAACATGAGTTACTTTTGCTGAAAGGAAAGTTGGCTGATGAGCTGCTAACCTCACATTTACTTCATATAAAGTAAGAATATGGAGATATAACCAACCAGTGTGATGAGTGTAGAGGTGTGTGTGGTTATACTGCAGCAACCTGGTGTCATCAGCTGATTTAATAAACAGTGGCTGTGCGTAATGGCACTGCACTCTGTGCAGCATCAGAGGCTACAGACTTCCATAGGTTGTTAGGAGTGTCCACAACGGTGCTCTCCATTTTTTACTATTAATTCAATCTGATAAATATTATGACTAACTAATATGTATAACATGTATTTTTAATATTTTGATGTACATCATAATATGAATTCACATTGTGGTCCTTTTATTTGTGATGTTTTGTGCACCCACCTATATAGAAGCATATTGGACTCTTGATAATGCTCCCTTATTAACAGTGAAATATGTGCCAGTGACTTTAAACCTGTTTTTTTTTTGTTCAGTAGCACAATCGCTTTGCTTTGCCTCAAAATAGCAACACGCCACTAATGCGCCTAACCACAACTCATTTTGAGACCAACACACCCATAGGTGCACAGACTAGTGCAAGTGCATTTGCTATTTAGATAATGTGGGTGCAGGGTGAGAACCGCCACGCCTGTCATCCGCTGTGCGCCGACCGCAAGATGGGGCCCCTAGAGTTTGTTTTCTTGTTTTTTTACTGATAAAGTTTTCCTTCAGTGAACCTTTGACTTAAATTCAGTATTTTTACAAAGAGGTTTTGAGTCTTTCACACATCCATCATTAAAGCAGAGTCCTACCTGAGCTGCACAGCAACACCAACACCATCAGCAGGGGATCCATGACCAGGTAGACCGTCTGTCTGTGTCTGATGGACTTGATAGCTCTCCTCTGCTGATAACATGATCTGTTTCCTCTCATCTCATCATCCAGG
The DNA here is from genome assembly GCF_027409825.1 of Scomber japonicus. Taxonomy (NCBI): domain Eukaryota; kingdom Metazoa; phylum Chordata; class Actinopteri; order Scombriformes; family Scombridae; genus Scomber; species Scomber japonicus. The sequence goes on along the minus strand of NC_070597.1, from coordinate 3,981,598 downwards.
AAATTAGCTGATGAGCTGCTTCTCAGAACTGAAGCCACTAACCACAGGTGGGCAAGATGTTACTGTGATAAGAAGATTGGCAGAGTTACAGGAAGCAGCTCAAGCATGTATACCGGGAGAAAAAAAAAAAGGTGTTTCTGTCCTGTACTTGACAGTAAACATGTTGCTATGGTAACAGATGTCTCCTCTGTAATCTGTACATCAGTTTGTCCTCAGATGCTTCCTGTCACAGAAAATAAATTTAATGTGTGATAAAAAGAGGAAGCTGATGAACTTTTCTCAGTTCATTCTATTCTGAATATATACACACTGTATAATGAGCATGTACCACATTTCACACAAATGCAGAAATAGGCTACTGAAATCACCTAAATAAAATATTATTTTGGAAAATGTAGAAAATAAATCCTAGAGATTAATTTAGTTATTTAGTCTTCTTTTGTTACCAACATGGAAAGAAAGAAAAACCCTCTGTGAGACCATTAACTGTGATTGTCAGACATTCTACATTAAGATGATAACTTATTGTCATATGTTACATACACAAAAATAAATCCACACAGAAACCCTGCAGTATATTAGAAGAAGGACCTCAGAAGTCTAAATTCACTCAGGAGAAATGGACACTGAACAACAAACTGGACACAAAACAAACTGTTTTTTTCCACAAAATCACTCTTGTTCTATATTTACAAATTGCCATTTGATTAAAATGTTAATAAACTAAACTAAATTAAACTTGCATTCTCCCTTATCATGTGTTTGTTTCTCTATATGAATATACACACAACTCAAAATAGCCACTAATCAGAGGCCTGTACTACGAAGCTGGATTAACATACCCAGGATATCTCCATGGGTTGATTTACCCAGACATTCGCAATCATGATAAGCGGTACTACGAAACTGGTTATCAACTCGGTAATTGAACCCAGGGTTTTCCAATCTGGATCTCTGCGCGCTCACATAAAGGGGAGGTGTTTGCAGTGTCTGACCAATCACAAACATGGAGAAACCCTGCAGAGCAGACTACTTTACCATGGAGGAGCAGACAATTATTCTTCAAAAATATGAAGAATTCAAACATCATCCAGACCAAAAGCAACTCTGATGATGCAGCTAAAGCCAGGAAGGAATGCTGGCAGAAAATTGCCGATGCAATGTGTAAATTCATGAGATTATACAATATTAATAAATTGGACAATATACGGACAGCTCTCTGATCACAATGTCACTTTATTACGGCACAGACGTTTGGGGCAGAGCGCTTCCTCAGTGCCCTTCCTTTCATAAGAGACATTAAGTTAGTTTAATATTCAACATTCAAAATACAAACCTATTAACCTTCAACCATTTGAGTGAATGATTTCAAACCAACTGTATTACAGACTAATATCCCTCATGTGCCACAAGGCTTATTTTACAAATATCTTTTCGTCAATTTTTTACAATTACAATAAATAAATATAGTTATTATGCTCCCTGACCCTTTGATCTCAGGATGTCAAACCAACTGTATAATATAAAGAATAATATCCCTCATGTGCCTCAAGGATTATTTTTTAATATATTTTGGTCAATTAAAAAATTGCATCTATCCCTAAAAACTCTTTCTCTATAAGCGCTCCTCTCACGATCCGCGCACCAATGTTGACAGGATCTTATAAGAATGGGCAGGTCAATTTCTAAGAGAACTGATTGGTCAGGAGGTGGTGCCTTTGTACTCGTTGATCTCTTATCCAGAACATAACCTGCTCCGGAGCAGGTTAGCCGTTCAGCATGAGTTACCATGGTGATTTACCCCGGTAAGAAGTGAACCAGCGTCGTAGTACGGAAAACCCAGAGTTAACCCTGAAGTTACCTCGTTAAGAAAAAATCCAGCTTCGTAGTACAGGCCTCAGGTATTAATTCACAATTGCTAACGTTAGTGTTGTTAGCACCAACGGCTATAAACGGCTACCAATGCTAGCGGTTGCTAATGGCCGCTAACGCTAGCACCGTTCGCCCCCACGGCTATTAACAGCCACCAACGGTTGTCAACATTAGCGGTAGCTAACTGCTGCTAACGCTAGCGCTAACGTTTTTTTTGTTTTTTTCTGCTTCTTTTCAGTGAATATTGCTATATTTACAACAAACTGGTTTAAATTAAAACTCACCGGGATTTTCCTACGGCAGAAAGAGCAGCAGTAGTGTGACTGCTCCAGGTTTAGCTCTCTTTCAAATCAACTTGATTCAAAACACTCTGGGTTCAGCTCAACTGTCCGGTTGTCTGGATCAGCTGCTGCTTTGACAGCGGGTGACAGGCTTTTATGGTCTGTGTCTCTGGTACAGCGGTTATTTATCTAAATACATTTTAAAATTATTATTATTTTTTATTATTAATTAATTTTATTATTAAAATCAAACCCACATAAATTCACTTCTCTCTAATCAATTTTCTAAATTATCCAATTTATTTTATTTCACTGTTTTGGTAACCGGGGGTTACATAGTGTTTTCCTTTTGGTTCTGAATTTCTGAAAAGAGAAGCGATAAAGTGAGTCAGCTATGGCGTTTTTATAGCCGGGTATGTGATGTGCTTGTATGGTGAACTGTTGTTGTACTGACACGAGAGTGAGCTTTCACATGAAAGGCATTATATCTGAACTACCTCTGTTAATGATTTAACCATTTGCCACTGAAGTAGCCGCCGATGGAAGGGGCTACGTCTGTGTACAATTCAATATCTCTGGGCCTGGAAACAGTCATTGTAAACGCCATTCCAAGTAGACAGAAACAGGTGCCACAGTTTTAATTCCTTCCATGCATCCCTTGTCCAGTGTGATGTGGTTGTGGAGGGATGGAATGGACATGGCTATGTTGAGATGTGTAAGGCCTTTGGGAATGATACAGATGGCATAGTTGGGGTGGCCTAACACAGAAAGCAGCTGGCATTTTGTCCACTGGGGAGCCAGGAGGAAGTTGGAAAGTGCCACCTAATGCCTTTTCCCATTTAGTACGTACTGACAAACCCTTACACAAGCCAAATTGGGCACATTTGTCAAGAGTCACGAATATCGCTTTCTGATATAAGCGCAACATTTTAAGTGCCAAGATGATATGTTACGGTTGGGGGTCAAACTGGGAGGTGCGAGGGCCCCGTTCGACACTGCTTGCAGTTTCCTGCAGTACAACTCACATTTGCCCAAATATCATAAATCATAACTCACTTCAGTCGTTCATATGTTGACTTTGTATATTAAAACAAAATCAGAAAGTGAGTTCTCAGAGTTCTGTCTATCATTTTAACATGATAGGATCTTGATATTTACATTAAGTGCGATTTTGACAATTAAAAGGGATCCTCCACCCAAAAAAAATAAAATAATCTCTCTTTTCAGGTGTAATTATGCTCTTTATTAATGCAGCAGCACCATCATGTAGTCTTAAGGTTTATTAGTTAAAGACAAAGATGCATGTTTGGTTTCAGAAGTTTATTTCCTGCATTAAAACACATCTGAATTAAAACTGAGTAATTATGATAGAATTGGTTTATTGTGCCTTTACATAAAAATGCTGTTTAAATATCTGAATTATAACTACTTAAATTATTACTTTCAAAGTTACCTGATAGCATCTGACAGATAATAATGTATTTATTTGCATCTTTATTACAAATAACATTTTAGAAAAGCAGACAAACTCACTCATATAAAGGATGAATTACTTATTTTGGACACTAGATGTTCTTCCAGCAAAGTAAGCATGTTATTAACAACCTTTTTTTGTGTGTTTTTAGTAAATAACTGCTAACAACAGTCGCCACATCGCCTCAATCCTTCATCAACAAGAGGAAGAGGAGGAGTGAAGGTAGATCTGGTTTCTCCGCTTCCTTCTTGTCTCATCTTCAACCCAATCTGGAGTTCAGCTGAACCAAAACACAACTCTTATTTCTTTGGTTTCTTCTCCATCTTCACCATGTTGGAGAACTCTGTGAGGCAGCGATAGAGACACGTGAGTTACCAAACCTGGATTCTCCAAAGTTAAACAGTTTCCATCTAAATTAAACACAAATATTAACCAAATATCCAAATTATCTGCAAAATAAAAATGTAAAATGAAAACAGTCTGTGGTGCTGTGTTCCCAGTCTGGACCATTAAACCAACAAGACAAACTTTAAAAACCAAAAACATGACAAATATGATATTTAAGTTTGTTTTGTGTGTTAATTTTGATTTTTAAAGATCCTTGGTGATGCAGAATGACAGTATAAGTGAATGAAATGGATGCATGTATGTATGTATTTACTACTTTAACAACTGCAGTATGTTGATATTATGATTGAAGCACATTTGAACTGTGCTGTGCTCATCAGCTGTTATCAGAGCCTTTAAAATCAGCTGTACTGAGATCAGACATCAGAGGAATCAGTTGCTGTCTTTGCATTTCTATTAAATATATGATATAAGAGTTTATCTGTGCAGCAAGCTTCCCGTCAGGCATGAAGAGTTACTATCTGCTGACTCTCAGTGGTGAATGTGGGTCATTGCATCAACAGAGAGGAGGAAAAAATGATGTACTGTAGAAGATGCACATCCAGAATAAAAAACTCAGTGCTGGACCAAGAAAACTAAATCTAAGGCAGAAGAGAGTCCGCACACTGCAGCTCCCAATGCAGGTATTATTAATCAAGAGTGATGATTCAAGCCTTCTGTTCTTCTTCAGACTAAAACAAGAATGTATATTCACCATATTAAATAGATTGAGGCTCAGGTCATCTGACTGAGTCCCACTCTATATTTACAGGTGTATAAGTGTAAAGAAGATCATACAACAAATCATAATAGCAGTACTGTAAAACATAAGAAAACATTAAATGTGATAAACGAAAAATATATATCTATAATAAAATATATATATGTACAAATGAGCCATAGATATATAGATGGGACCCCCAAAGCACAATAGCAAAACATCAGGTAATATAACCATCACCTAGATTTAAAAAACAGAGGCTCCTCTGTATATTATATAAGAAAAGATATCCCTCACTTTTAACATTAAGAACAAAATATATAAATCCACATTACACACAGAGCCAAGTAATGGACCATACACAATGTCACAGCTGAGATTTATAGATATGAGATAAGCAGAGAGTATGAAAAAGTAAAAATGACTTTCACCTCTGTAGTCGATGCGTCCGTCTCCGTCCGTGTCCACAGACTGGATCACGGCCTCCGCCTCTTCATCAGAGAGCGGAGCTGACGGAGTCGCAGACGGCACAGTGGACAAAATGTATCTGAAACAATATTAAAGTCATAATCTTTATCAGTGTTAATGACTTTAGATGTTTAATGAGTCTTTTTTTAAAAATTGTATTTCACTGATCTGCTGCTCCAACACAAAGAGGCATTATTTAGTTTTTATGCTTCGACTCTGCAGGTCTGATGCAACTCTCAACTCTTTTATATCAACACTTCACACCTTTGTGTTTGCCACCACTGCTCCTTTTATTCAATTATATTTGGGACTTTCTTCCTTCTGGCTAAAGCAAGTTTATTTCAAAAGGGAAATATGACAAATTAAATTGCAACCAGTAAAACTTTTATTGCTGCAGGTATTTTCATCAGTCAAGACTTAAAACTCATTATAATGCAGAAACAGCATTATCCTATAAGATGGTTTCTGTATAGTTAAAACTTGTGTGCATGATTGTATTGTCTTGTAATGAGGATGCTCCAAAGTTTCAATTTAAAGCATGATTTCTTGCAGCAGGTTTTATGTATTTACACAAATAGCCACTAGATGGCAGCATAGAAATGTCTTTTATATCTGGAGCCTATTTCAGTTTAGTTCAGCTGAAGGAAAGTCTTAAACATCCAGTTTCTCAAAAGGGAATTTTGAAATGGCAACTAGTAAAACTTTTATTGCTGCAGGTATTTTCATCAGTCAAGACTTAAAACTGATTATAATGCAGAGACAGCATTATCCTATAAGATGGTTTCTGTATATTTAAAACTTGTGTGCATGGTTGTATTGTTTTGTAACGTTACTGCTCCAAAGTTTAAATGTAAAGCAGGATTTCTTGCAGCAGAATTCATGTATTTACACAAATAGCCACTAGATGGCAGCATAGGAATGTCTTTTATTACTGCAGCCAATTACAAAGATTTCTGTTTTAGTTTAGTTCAGCTGAAGGAAAGTCTTAAACATCCAGTTTCTCAAAAGGGAATTTTGAAATGGCAACCAGTAAAACTTTTATTGCTGCAGGTATTTTCATCAGTCAAGACTTAAAACTGATTATAATGCAGAGACAGTGTTATCCTATAAGATGGTTTCTGTATATTTAAAACTTGTGTGCATGGTTGTATTGTTTTGTAATGATGATGCTCCAAAGTTTAAATTTAAAGCAGGATTTCTTGCAGCAGAATTCATGTATTTACACAAATAGCCACTAGATGGCAGCATAGGAATGTCTTTTATTACTGCAGCCAATTACAAAGATTTCTATTTTAGTTTAGTTCAGCTGAAGGAAAGTCTTAAACATCCAGTTTCTCAAAAGGGAATTTTGAAATTGCAACCAGTAAAACATTTATTACTGCAGGTATTTTCTCAGTCAAGACTTAAAACTCATTATAATGCAGAGACAGCATCATCCTATAAGATGGTTTCTGTATATTTATATATTTGTGTGCATGGTTGTATTGTTTTGTAATGACGATGCTCCAAAGTTTAAATTTAAAGCAGGATTTCTTGCAGCAGAATTCATGTATTTACACAAATAGCCACTAGATGGCAGCATAGGAATGTTTTTTTATTACTGGAGCCTGTTACAAAGATTTCTGTTTTAGTTTAGTTCAACTGAAGGAAAGTCTTAAACATCCACTTGTAAATTTAACATATATATAAACTATTAATATATATTTATTTCTACTTTCAGCTGTGGAAACTACACATTAGGTGCTGAGTATAGACAGCATAGACTTCTTATTAGGATTAATTTACAGAATATTATATATGTGTGGAAAGGCGATATTCCACTAATATATAATATCTATAAATTAATCCCACTAAGGAGTATTATGTGTGTTTTTAAAAGCCAAATGTTTCTTATTCCCCTAAAAAACTATTATTAAAAACACACTGAAGAGCCACAGTGATGGCAGAAATACTCATTAGATTACTAAATGTGTAAAAGTAGTAGCTGTGTCAGTAATCTAGTATTTCTAAAATAAATAAATAAATAAATAAAAACAACAACTATGTGTTTGTGAGCTGTTCTTAAAGATTTAGGAAGGAAAGCTGAAGACAACCTCGTCATTAGATTTGGGAAGATAATATAGAGTAACACCAGATTTATCCTTTAAATCCTTTAACTCCTTATACACTTTTTTTATTATTCTCTCTTTTTATGTTATTTATTTATTATTTTCTCTTATTTATTTAAACTTTTTTTAAACTGTTTTTTAATCATTCTTATACTCTCTTGTTGTATTTTATTTTATTATCATTCTACACATTTTATCTTTTTATTGATTTAATTTATCAGTTTTTCTTTTGTCTTTTAATCTCTTTAAAGCTAGTTTTAGTCTATTCAACTGTATCTCTTATATTTCATTTTACTTTATTGTATTTTTAAGCTATTTAAACCTATTTTTTTATTCTAACTTTTAATCAACTTTTCTCTTTTTCTCTCTTATTTTTATTTATTTATTTATCATCTATTTTCTCTTATTTTACTTTATTTAAATTTGTCATATTTGTCTTGCGTGCATTGGTCTTTTTCTGCTCCTTCATCAGTTTTTATGCCTTTTTCTTCATCTTGTCCTCAGTCCACACTTGTTCTGTCTTATTATCAGCTCGTCAATCAGCTGTTCAGCACTTTGAACTACATTAACCTGAATGAAAGCTGCTCTATTAATAAAGTCTAATTGATTTATTGATAAATGAGATCCTACTTGATCTCGTTCCACTCTATGTAGCCGCTGCCGTCCTTGTCGAGCATGGCGAAGGCTTTCTTTATGGCCTCCTCTCTCTCCTCTGATGTCTTGAACTGCCTCATGTACTCCAGAAACCTGTTGTAATTGAAGCTTCCTGCGCCGGATCACAAAAAAGATGACATCATGCAGTGAAATCATCATCATGAGTCATTGGTGAGCATCTCCTCATTCATCAAACCGGTCGATTTAATGCATGACTGCCATGTAACACACACACACACACACACCCTGCGTTCTCATCCCCAGCGGCATGCGGTCGATGTCCTGCTCTGAGAGGGATGCGCCCATCGCCACGGCAACCTTCTTCACCTGCGGGCGGAAGTCGTCCTCCATGTTTTCCAGGTGGATCCCGCTAGCTGGAGATCAAGAGACGAATATTCAGACAGTTCCACAAGGAAATATTATCTTTTTTACTCATTTGTCTACATCAGGGGAGTCAAACTCATCTTCATTCAAGGGCCACATACAGCCCAATTTGATCTTATGTGGGCCGGTGCATTGAAGGAAGGAAGGAAGGAAGGAAGGAAGGAAGGAAGGATGGAAGGAAGAAAGAAAGGAAGGAAGAGAAGACAGGATGAAAAGATGGAAGGACGAAAGGGAGGATTGAAGGAAGGGAGGAAGGAATGAAAGATGGAAGAAAGGAAGAAAGAAAGGAAGGAAGAGAAGACAGGATGAAAAGATGGAAGGACGAAAGGGAGGATTGAAGGAAGGAAAGATTGAAGGAAGGAAAGAAGGAAGGAAAGATTGAAGGAAGGGAGGAAGGAAGGAAGGAAAGATTGAAGGAAGGAAGGAAGGAAGGAAAGATTGAAGGAAGGAAGGAAGGAAGGAAAGATTGAAGGAAGGGAGGAAGGAAGGAAGGAAGGTAAGAAAGATCGAAGGAAGGAAGGGAGGAAGGACAGATGGAAGTAACGAAGGAGTGAAAGACAGATGGAAGGAAGAGAAGACAGGACAGAAAGAAAGAAAGAAAGAAAGAAAGAATAGATAAAGTGGGCCGGATTGGACTCCTCAATGGGCCGGTTCTGGCCCACGGGCCGCATGTTTGACACCCCTGGTCTACATAGTGTGTATAGTCTCGAGACCATTTTTTGAGGTTCTTGGTCTTGTCTTGAAATCGAGGGCATTTTTACTCGGCCTTGTCTCGGCCTCAGACTGTGCGGACTCGGGTTTTTTTAACGAGACCGGTCAAGACCACCGCTGATGGGCTTTTTGTCCATGCCTTACTGATAAGAGTGAAAAAGGACCCTCTCGAAAGCAGCTAATAACTTTTTCAAGAAGTGAAACCGGGCGGAGAGTTCCGGTCCTCTGAAATGAAGCCAACCAGGAAGTAACTTAGAGCTGCCTTCTATCAAAAGGCCACCAGGGGGCGACCGTCTCTATGCAAGTCAATGGAGAATTCACCAACTTCTCACTTGATTTCTAACCTCAGTAAACGTTTTCAAAATGTGTTTATGGTCTCAATCGCTAGTTTAAAGCCTTCTTCAATGCAGTATGATGTTCATTTGGGACATTTTGGCCTCCCTGATTTTATATGTGATGATAAAGCAGGGTATGCATTAGGGCGTGGCTACGTCCTGATTGACAGGTTGATTGACCAATGTCCTCAAGATCCAGCCCTTGCAACCAATCGCAACCTCCCCGCTGTGCCCATGGCCCCGCCTCATGCCCATATAAGTAGAATCCGTGTTCATTTTTTCCCAGCATGCTCCTGAAATTTTCAAGATGGCGCTGCCTAGATTCGATACTATTGGCTTCCGAGCAGCAGTCCACAAACCAATGGGTGATGTCACGGATGTTACGTCCATTTCTTATATACAGTCTATGAGGGAAACACAACAAGTTTGCTAAGCTTTGTTTCATTCATTGTGCTGCTCTGAAAACAACAGAGCAAAGATTGTTTTTGTAGTCATATTTATTTAAAAGCAAACTTAAATAAAAAGAAAACTCACATTTTGATATTTTGTTTATGATTTACCTTTGATATATATGGTCTCGGTAATGTCTGATCTCGGTTGGTGCGGTCTTGACTACAACACTATATCTTCAAACTGACACTTTTCTTAATGATATTTTACTTTCCAAACTTTTCCTTCCTTCTTTTATTCCTTTCTTCAGTCTTTGCTTCAGCTCCTTTCTTTAATCTGTCTTTCTCTAAGACGGATCGGTCCTCTGTTCCTCCTGAGGTTTCTCCCTCTGTTACAGAAGTTTTTCCTTATCTGAACTAAAGGGTCAAAGAATAGACAGACTTCAGACTGAAATGTCCTCAGAGACAAAATTGTGATTTCAGGCTGTTTAAATAAAACTGACTCGACTCCTTTGTCCTTTACGTCTTTTTACTTCTTTCAGCTGATCTTAACTTGTTTAGATGTGACTTGTGTAGATGCAGAATAAAAGGCGTAAATAAACTCGTCTTTTCTTTATGTTTTAAGTATTATTTAACATATTTTGTGTAGTATTTCGACTTATATGTTTATAAGAATAAATCCATATTTTCCTTAAAGTTAAACAAGCACATGTTGTTTGATCATGTGACTCCAGACTGACACATAGGAGCGTTTTTCAATTCTAGTGCCCCCTATCTGCAGTAATCAGCAACATGGGGGAGCCGTCATAAATCACTGTTAAAAAATAAAGATGTTTTACGATGTGACAACACTGTGTTTAAAGTCTGGTCAGGTTTAGGCACAACAACTACTCTGTTAGCGGCAGGGAAAGATAATAGTTTGGGTTAATATGATGACTTAAATGATAAAGTTGCTAATGTTTCTTTCGTTAGGCAACCTTTGTTGTCATGGCAACATAAGCACCATAAACATGACACTTGCAGTCAGAAACAACAGGCAAAGTCCACATTTTGCAATTTAACTACCTGACCCTGCTACCTCCAAACATGGACATTTAAACCTCATATAAATGTTATAGATGGTGTAAGTCACTTAAAGGTAGGGTTGGTAATGTTGGAAAGCTAGCAAGAGAGCTAGCAAGATTTGAAAATAGGACCTCCTCCTGCCTCCTCTAAGCTCAACCCCGCTGCTCCCCCTCCCGTCAGTGAGTCCGTCCAAGCCACGCCCCCACAAACTGGAACGCGCACACTGCTGCAGGGAGGAGAGGAGAGCTACGAGCTAGCCATTTCCAAGTATTTTGGACAACAACGAAACAGTCTCATGTCTCATTTACCTGTAAGTAAACTGTATTATTATGTTTTTTGTTTGTTTTATAGCACATCAGTCTGTGCAGATTCAGATCCGGGACCCGGGTCTGAATCTGCTGAATCTCCCCAAGGACACGGCTGGATTCAGACCCATCAGCTAAATTACATTGTAATAATTGTTACGTGTTTTTCACTGACAAACGTGTATTTTATGTTTTTATTAGTCACGTAGCATATCTGCTATGTTTTTTATTGACAATTATGCAGGGTGATGCAGAAGTGTTAGGAAAGTAAATTTGGGCCAATATCTCAATTTTACTATAAAACTTAGACACATATGCTACTAGGCTAACGCTATGTTTGTTGTTTCATTGTTAGAGTTTACACGATGAGAGCACTGGCTCAGACCCGAGCTACAGTCCTGAATCGAGCACGTCTTCAGCTCCAAGGGGACGCGGTCGTGCTAGAGCCAGAGGAGGCCGTGCTAGAGGGGGTGCAAGGGGCAGAGGCCGAGGAACTTGAGGTCAAGGACGTGGAGCAAGCCGGACTGCGACCGGAGAGCTTTTACAAGATGAGGATATTCAACGAGTGGAGAATCTGCAAGCTCAAAGAATTGCAGATGAGCAGGTAGCCTTTCTAAAATAGCCTCTTTTTTCCTGATCTCAACATTATCAAGAACTGTAAACAATGACCTGCCATTTACAGTGAACACAACACTTCTGAGTTTATTGTCATTCATAAACTGTTAAAGAATATAATACTATAATATAAACACATGAAACTTTTAACTCTGGTCCGGCAACATACCAAAAATATAATAAATGAAATTACAATATTAGTAATAATAAAGGACAAGATGGTGAGAGTCTAATCTTCTTGATGAACTATTTTTTACAGGCTAGAATTGAACGACTGAGATTGGAAGAATCTCATCAGTTGCTTCAGATCAAGAGACCCAAGCCTCATGTTTGATGTCCTGCAGATGTCAGCATCAGGAGATGCTCCTCCACCAGGCTCTCCAGCTCCACGCCTACCTACATGGTGTGTGTGCGGGAAGTGCCGTGAGATGCCCACAGATCTAGAAAAAAAGTGCTGTGGGCAACAACCTGCTTCCTAACCCTAACCCTCACCTGGAAGTATACATTTTACATTTTAAATTTGGTCTTTTATTTATATTTTGTCAGTTTTTAATAAAAATTTGAAAATGATGAATGCCTTTCATTTGACTATTTCTGCAACAGAAGCAATATATTTTCTCACCACCACATTAAAAATAAGTGATTACAGAATAATTACAACAAAATTGGTATAACCCTTTTTATTGTTACATAAATAATCTGTACATTTTCAACATGAGTATATCTACACATTGGAAAAGGTGTTTCCAGGTAAGGCAGACAGGTCAGGCTGTGTGTAGGGAGTATTTGTCAGCGGTGGTGATCTACTCCTTTGGCAGTGATTTACCTTTAGGAAGAATATCACAATTACACATCTGACAATAATGAATACATTTTTGAGACAATCAAAGAATAAGAATACTTAGAGCTTTATTTCCCATTTATTTTGCACATAATTATGTTAGAACTTCTTCATCAAACTACAATATTGTAAGAAAACTCACCAAGGCCTCTGCTGAGTTGGGTCTGCAAAAGCTGTATGCTTTTGAGCTTAGTGGGGGTAGCATACTAGGGGTGTAGCTGCAGTAATGGCTGGGCTGGGGGAGGGACAGATGTCTGCTCAAACCAGTTGAAGAATTAACATCATCTCATCACGTCATCTCTGAAGATTACAAAATTAGAAAATACTGTCAACATACATTTACTCTTCATTCATAGAGGACAAAACACACAACTTCTATATGTAGAAATAGAAGTCTTGGGTTTGGCAGTTGGACCAAAGGAGCATAAAGATTGATATAAACTGTTGAGAAGATCCTCAGTTTGTTTCTATCCTCTCTGCATAGCATCTACCAGAGTATAGTCCATAGACAAGCTTGTAGCATGATCAATTACTCCACCAACACCACACAGAGTTAGAGGTACAACTTATGGTAGCTGTGTTTTATTTTAGTGTTGATGGTTGTTGTTGTTGATGTTAACAACTCAGTGTGAAGTGCTGGACCTCCTAAGGTGAAGGACAGGTTTTATCCTCAGGCCAGCATATTTCTCAAAATATCTAATCACTAACATTTACTCAATGTCTGTATAATGATATAGCAGATATCACTGATAACACATATTGTATGTGCAATAATGCTGTTTTCTGAAGTACCTCAAATGGCACTTTGAGGCACATAAAACAGAAAAAGCTAGATATGAAAGACAGATATTTATATCCCAAAGACATATTCATAGCAGCAGCAAGTTGAACTCACCGGTCGGACAGAGACTCAGAAACAATAGTTGAACTGGAGGGAGAGTAGGTCTCATCAATCCGTGTTTAGACGGCGTCGAGGTTGATCGGTCCTTCTCATGGCTATGAAAACATAGATGAGCTACATCACCACAGTTGTAACGTGTAAAAGCCAATATACGTAGGTCTTTTTATCACAGTAATAATGCAGACACTGAAGACTAGGGTAGAGTAATATCTTTAAAATTAATATACTAGTATAATCTATTCAATACTAGCGTCACCGACCCGTTTTAAACACACAGCAAAGCTAATATTAGCATTACGCTAATACAAGCTACAAAAGTAGCTACGTTAGCATAACTTACATATATATAACAAATCCTCCCCGAAGCAAAACAAATCATTACCTGTCCAACAGAAAGAGAGCAACCTCGGCATCACTGTTCAGGCCCTTCAGATCCATCAGTTGTCTCCACCGCTCAAATGCTACTCCGATGTTGATTCTTGTTTGACCTCTTGCTTTATCCATAGCCTTTTTATTAGCAGTCCTTTCCTCCTCCGGCTTCTCTTTCTTCCCCTTTTCTCTGGACGAGCCGTTACAAGTAGACGTGCAAGTGGTATTTTCTCAGCCATTGCTCTTACATAAATATTACATCCGTATTCGGTAGTTCTGCAGAGAGGTGTGCTGGTTTTTCTGGCAACAGCGACAGGTGAAGACTGTGCACGCGCGCAGTAGGCAGGGAGAGAGGGGGCGGGGCGTAGACTGTATGCGGAAGCAAAACTAGACATGAAGCCACCTGATTGGTTTTTTCTGTTCGCACCGAACGGCTCGGATTGGTCGTGGTTTTATCAGTCCTGTGGCCGCTACAGAGCTCTGATTTTTTCCGTTCCTTTTTCTAAAGCCATAATGTATTGATACCTTTCTTAATAGAAGGACCATTTCTCCCAGTATAACAAAAAGTGTTTCTGAACAGGATTACCAACCCTACCTTTAAACGTGATGCAGGCACAAAATATGTACGTCCAATTAAAATACATTAGTTTTAAAGTTATGTTATCATTAAAAAATTAGGAAGAATATGTAGATTAAATTTCGTGACTATTCCACAAACTTCTCTAAAACGGACTAAAACCATAGACTGTATAAAAGAAACAGACGTAACATCTGTGACGTCACCCATTGGTTTGTAGACTGCTGCTCGGAAGCCAATAGTTTTGAATCTAGGCAGCGCCATCTTGAAAATTTCAGGTGCATGCTGGGAAAAATAAAAACACGGGTTCTACTTATATGGCATGAGGCGGGCCGTGGGCGGAGCGGGGAGGTTGCTATAGTTGCGAGGGCTGGATCTCGAGGACATTGGTCAATCAACCTGTCAATCAGGACGTAGCCACGCCCTAATGCATACCCTGCTTTATCGTCACATATAAAATCAGGGAGGCCAAAATGTCCCAAATGAACATCATACTGCATTGAAGAAGGCTTTAAACTAGCGATTGAGACCATAAACACATTTTGAAAACGTTTACTGAGGTTAGAAATCAAGTGAGAAGTTGGTGAATTCTCCATTGACTTGTATAGAGACGGTCGCCCCCTGGTGGCCTTTTGATAGAATGCAGCTCTAAGTTACTTCCTGGTTGGCCTCATTTCAGAGGACCAGAACTCCCCGCTTGACTAAAACCCATTTCTCTGTAAATATTGGCACGTCAGTATTTAATTACAACATTTTTTTAAAACCTAAAAAACCCTGCATCCTTTAACACAGCTGACAGGAACATGCAGAGTACCTGCTGATCTCCCTACAGTGACTGACGGAGAGTTTGTGTGCTGGTGACAGCTGTTTCAGAGGCTTGGTAATCATTTCTGGCATCTCTCCAAATCAATACAGCCTCAATTACCTGGGTACGTGATTAGTCATAGCTGGGTTACTCATCAGGGTAGGTCACGGATATTTTAGGTCCTAAACATAATCACGATGATCAGCGCTGATCTCAGAGGACGAGTCACTCAGACCACAGCATGCAGAAGTATTTTTGAGAGACTGCAAGTTGGCTTTGGCATGTATGATTTAGTTGAGTCAACAGCAAACATAATGCAGCAGAGCAGAGGGTGAAAAACACTGATGAAGCTATCCGGCATATGAAGTTTTGCAGAGTATTGCTGCTTGTTTCATCATTCCTCCTCTCATCTTCCTCTCTTTCCTTCAATTTCACACCGTCATTTGCACTTCAAGAACTCTCTTATCAAGATGAATATGTGCTCTTTTTTTCCCTCCTCGCTTCTTTTTCACTCATCACTTGGCCAGAGGTTATATAAAGAAACACCAAAGATCAAACAAACCCTCTCCCTCTTGCTTTCAGTCTGCAGATATATACTAAAGAGGAAAAAGAGCCAGAAATGTAGTCCACAGTTTGTTCACAACTTTTAAACCAATTAGCACCCATGGTTGGAAAAAGAGAAAATGGACTGACATCAGCTGAAGCAACCATGAAAGGATTGGAAATCATTACCAGTCATTGACTCTTCAGGCTGATCACCAGGTCCATCCCATCTACCATCCCCCACCTTCCAACATATGTCCAGTCCTACTCACCAGATTCAAGGTTTGCTGGTAAAGCCGACCCCCCCTACTCCCTCTCTCCTTCTCTTTCCCTCTCTCCCTCTTATATATACGGGAAGGATGCATCCACCAGTGGCCTTGCACCTGTCTTGCTCTTCCCAGCGGGGCAGTTCTCCATTAAAGCCTCATGGCTCCTGCTGCCTCAGACTAGACGCGTGTCTCCAGATGTACTGGGAGAAGACGCCACATTTGGCCCGATGACGGGGTTGAAGTGGAGGACAGCCATCCTGAGCTGGGGTTGAGGCAGAGGACAGTCTTGGCATGGAGCTTGGAGATTATTCATAGTGTGCAGATCATCCAGAGTGTCAGTTGTACTTCTGCAATGGAGGCCGTTGTACAAGTCAGTCCTGAATGCATTATAGTGTAGAGAGCTGCAATGATTAGTTGCCTATTTTGATTATTATTAACTATTCATTCTGTGTAATTAACCCTTTCATGCTGTTCAGAGTCAAATTTGACCCATTTATAAATTGTAAAAACATCATATACACATTTCTTTTAGCTCGACTTTTCCTCAAAATGGAAACAAAATGCGTATTTTCATTTCTATTTTTGTGCAGCTGATACACATTTTTATATATTAAACCTGTCAAATGTTGAATGTTATATTCTTCAGATTCTATAAAATCCTCCTGGACCCTAAAATGGTGATTGTAAATGTATTTTTTTATCCATAAATAAATAGAATACACTCTTCATTAAGGATTCATCAAACACTTGTAATTAGTCTCTGAATAAACCAATTCACATTCATAAATTCTCCATCAGTCCTGTTTTATTAATCTTCAAACATTCACAATCACTATTTTATGGTCATTTTTATTTATTTAATGCAGATTTTTTGATGTTTTGTTTAATAAATTTGTACATTTTCATATATAAAAATGTCCATCAGCTGCATAAAAAGTAAAAAGAAGAGGATGCTTTTTATTTCCACTGTAGTGTACTGTGGGTCACACTCTAAAAGGAATGTGTATTGGGTGTTTTTACAGCTCTTAAATGTAAAAAAGAAGCAGGTCAAATTGACCCTGAACCGTATGTAGGTGTTAAGAATGCTTTGAAATGTTTGTCTTCTATAAAAGTGAAGTGAATATTTTTGGGTTGTGGATTGTTGGTCAGGACAAAAGTTGACATTTATTTGAGCTTTCAGGAAACAGTGAATGACATTTTTAACCTTCCTGTCGTCCTCCCGGGTCAAATTGACCCCGTCTGTTTTGACTGTTCCTTCTTTCCTCCCTTCCTTCCTCCCGTCTGTCCTTCCTTCCTCCCTCCTCCTCTCTTTCTTTCCTTCCCCCCTTTCCTTCCTACCTTCTGTTCTTCCTTCCTCCCTCCTTCCTTCCTTCTTTCTTCCCTTCCTTCTGTCTGACCTTCCTCACTTTGCTCCCTTCCTTCTATCCTTCCTTCCTTCCTTCCTTCCTTCCTCCCTCCTTCTCTCTTCCTTTCCTCTCCATGACCTTCCTTCTTTCCTCTGTCCTTCCTTCCTCCCTTCCTCTTTTCCTTTTTCCCTCCCTCCCTCCCTCCTTACTTCTTTCCTCCCTCCCTCCTACCTTCTTTCCTTCCTTCTTTCCTTTCCTCCCTCCTACCTTAGTTCCTTCCTTCTTTCCTTTCCTCCCTTCCTCCTACCTTCTTTCCTTTCCTACCTCCCGCCTACCTTAATTCCTTCCTTCTTTCCTTTCCTCCCTTCCTCCCCCCTTTCCTTCCTTCTTCCTCCCTTCCTTCCTTCCTTCTTCCTCCCTCCTTCCCTTCCTTCCTCCTTTCCCTCCTTTCCTTCCTTATTCCTCACTTCCTTCCTTCCTTCCTTCCTTCCTTCCTTTCTTCCTCCCTCCTTTCCTTCCTTCCTCCCTTCCTTTCTTGACTTGAGGACAGCAGGAGGGTTAAACTATCTACATTAATACTGCAGCTCTGCCACTTCACTCGTAGCAATTACAAGCAGGGAGACACGTAATGTGCAGCTTTTTCTGTTAGTTCATCATCCAGCCAGACATCATAATTTCAGTAAAGCATCTCTCAAGGCTTCTTCTCTCAAGGTTAACTGTCAAATAAATGGCTCCCAGCCCGAACCAGCCACCGAGTCTCTGAGAGTCTGAAAGTCTGGCATGAAGTCCGAGACAGATTTGACACCCAATAAGAAAACTTGAACCTGTCCAATCATCATAAAAGTGGCCCAGTTCTGTAGTTCGTCCATCCATTTAGGTGCACATCTATCTTTAGCAGCAAATCTAGCAGCGTGGCTTTGGTGATGGCAATTTTGGACTGGAACGTCTCGTGTTGGATTGATTGCCGTGAATTTTTCTCATGCATTCATACCACAACGTTACCAAACTAATACATGACTGCTGAACCTGTTATTCCAAAAACCGTGGGCTTTAATCTGCTGCCTCCACGCTTCTGGTTTCAGGCTTTCCGGCAGATTTTTGGAGCCTGGCTGCAGGGATTTGCTACGATTGGGGCGATAAGTCCTGGATCACAGTTTGGGTCGCACCCAAACTGGCAACTACCACAGATTTGAGAATGAAACCAAATGTAGAAATAAAGTGCCATCAAGAACCACTAGATGCTCCAACTGACTCCCATTTAAAAAGCCTCAAGTTCTTTATAGAAATACCAAGTCAATTGTTTATTTCAATGAGTCATTCTGGTCTCAATCTCTAAAGTCAGACCCTCTAATAAGTAAGCTCGTGTTCATTTTGGAAATTATTGCTTCATTAAATAAGATTTGAAGACTTATAGTAGCTTTGATGTCTGCTGTGATTGACAGTTGGCTCATTGCTGCTCTTCCTGGCTTTAGGATTCACACTAAGTTGGAGTATCGTAGCTAATGTAGCTAACGAAGCAAACATAGCTAAAGAGGCTAAGCCATCAGAGTTCCCAGTAAACTATAGTGTTCGCTCCAGTCAGAGTTAGCAGAGCATGTTTCCAGAGCGTGAAAGGTAAAATCCTGCACTCCTTATCTCAATGGCTCCAAATGGAAAAAATGGCACCGACCATAAGCTGCAACTCTTGGCTTCAAATCGGCTCCAATGCAAATTAATAAAGGACGTCAAACCTCGCTTCATCCGTCTTTATATGTAGTAAAATGGTTCCAGTTCATCCTAAAGGTGTTGGATGGGGAGGAGGCCAGTCAATTCTTCCACACTAAACTGGGAAACCAGAGCTGGCTTTAATGCTGTCATGATTAAAACAGGAAAAGGAACAAACACAAACTGTTGCCACAAAGTTGGAAACACACTGTTGCCTAAAATATCACGGCACGCTGCAGCTTTAAAATGTTCCTTCACTGGAACTAAAGAGGTGAGTCCAAACCATGAAAACATCCCTCATGTTTGGACATATACTGTAAGCAAAAAAATATATATTAAAAAAAAGCAAATATGCATGCATGAATATACAAATACTATAAAGACACACAGAGATTGTAGAGTTTCCATCATTCAGAGGACATTACATTGACTCAGTGTATTAAGTTGCTTGAGACTTTGCTTCACCTAAAACCATTTATCCCAAAATGTTATGATTTATTTCGTAAAGATATTCATGTTTGTCCCCAAAAGGTAGGCGATATAATACAGTCTTAAAAAGATCATGACAAAACCTGAAACATCTATTTCCAAATAACATCACAGTGAGGTCTGAGGATTATCCAGAGCAAAGAGAATACAGTTATTAGAAAGAAATGACAGTTCTCTAGTTTTATCGACCTTTTCTCTTGCTGCAGCAGACAGTACTGGATGGAGGTGATGATCATAGTAGTTGGAGGCTGCTGAGTCTGATGCTCCTTTACTATAAATCAGCCCTCAGTGCAAGTGGTGCTCTTCTCTCCTGAACATCTTTGCAAACATAACAGCTGCAGACAGTATGTAGCGTTGGTATAAACATGAAAAAATATATAAATGCTGCAAAACATGTTCTTTTAAAGACGAGGCATTGTCCAAATACTCAGACAAACATACTCTCCTGCTATTTCTTGTGTATTTTACGACAGGCATCACCATCTGTTCCCCTCTGAGTCTTTACACACATCTGCAGTAAACAAATACGATGGCTGGTTGTGCTTCACTGACGAGCAACAACACACAGTTCGAACTGCTTTGTTGAATATTTTTAAACCGAAGCTCTGGATTTAGAGAGTCAGCCATAGTGAGACTCAACACACTTGGAGATGTGCTTTAGCAGGTTAGGCATTTGATTTCAGATACTCTGGATCAATACGCAGTAGGAATCAAAACCACAGAGTCTGACAGGCTTCAACAGGCCTCCAGGCATTTGTTCTTCTATAAATAATGTCTCCCAGGAAGACATTCGACACAAAAACTGAAGCAAATATCAACCCCAGCTTCATATATTCATCGTGTGATCACTGATCTGTTGCCCAGAAGTCTTTCACTGTTATTCAACACACAGTTATATAGCTGATAGCTGAGCAGCATCTCTTCCTCTGCAGAGCCTCGTCCCTCTCTGCCCGTCCTCCACCCTGCAGCAGTCCTATGCGAGTGTGTGGCGAACGGGCAGCAAACCTGATTACCTGCCTGTCGTGACGCTGGCGGCGAGCCAAGGGGCCGCGGCGCTCTGAAATGATTCATCACTGTGGCGCTGTGTTGGGATCAAAGTGGTGATGCATGTGCTGTTGTTGTTGGAGTAGACTTCTGGAGAACAGCTGAGGTTTTCAGACTCGGCTTCCTCGCCTTTGAAGGGAAGCTGCAGATGTGGAGGGTCAGATTTAATAATGGTGTTTGACGTCAGGCTGTGAAAACGCTCTTCTACGAACATGTGAAGCAACATCCACGTTACTAAAAATTACATTTCTGAGAAGCTTAACACGCTCTGAAAATACAAGTATAAATGTAGAGACTCTGCTATTAGACTCTAAAAATAAGTCGAAGGCAGCTTCAGGTTCAACAAGATGAATAAATGATGCCACTCCATTAAATAAAGAAGAGAACAGTAATACTGTCAAATCTCATGGTGGTAAACTTCTATGTTGGAACAAGACTAAGAATATATTTACAGCAGCTCTGTGAGCCTGAGACGGAGTTAAATACTAAATATGTTAACATGTTTTGGAGGTATATTATTTGAGAAGGTTATGTGTGGTAGACGTGCACATCCAGAAGAGAAAGTCTGCACACTGTAGCTCCCAATGCAGGTGGAATTTAATGTGATTTAATGGGAAATTAAATCAAATTGCACCTGCATTGGGAGCTACAATGTGCAGACGTTTAGTTAAGTTTAGTTAACCCTCCTGTTGTCCTCGAGTCAAGGAGGGAGGGAGGAAGGAAGGGAAGAAAGGAATGAAGGAAAGGAGGGATGGAGGAAGGAAGGGAAGAAAGGACAGGAGGAAGGAAGGGAAGAAAGGAAAGGAAGAAAGGACAGAAGGTAGGAGGGAGGGAGGAAGGAAGGGAAGAAAGGAAAGGAGGAAGGAAAGAAGGAAGGTCATGGGTAGGAAAGAAAGGGAGAAGGAGGGAGGGAGGAAAGAAGGAAGGAAGGAGGGAGGGAGGGAGAAAGGAAAAGAGGAAGGAAGGAAGGAAGGAAAGAAGGACAGAGGAAAGAAGAAAAGTAATGGAAAGAGAGAAGGAGAGAGGAAGGACAGACAGAAGTAAGGAAGGAAGGATGGAGGAAGGATGGGGGAAGGAAGGAAGGGAAGGAGGGAGGGAGGGAGGAAGGAAGGGAGGGAGGGAGGGAGGAAAGGAAAGCGGGAAGGAAGGTAGGAAGGAGGGAGGAAGGAAGGAAAGAAGGACAGAGGAAAGAAGGAAGGTAATGGGAAGGAAAGAAAGAGAAAAGGACTGAGGAAGGACAGACGTAAGGAAAGAAGGGAAGAAAGAAGGAACAGTCGAACCAGACGGGGTCAATTTGACCCGGGAGGACGACAGGAAGGTTAAGTTCATTTTGCACAAGTTAAAATGTTAAAATAATAAAATAAACAGGAA
This sequence comes from Scomber japonicus, assembly GCF_027409825.1. Taxonomy (NCBI): domain Eukaryota; kingdom Metazoa; phylum Chordata; class Actinopteri; order Scombriformes; family Scombridae; genus Scomber; species Scomber japonicus. Next base: position 3,959,570 of record NC_070597.1, on the reverse strand, counting down.
GAGGTGCAGGGAGAGGCAGAAAATAATATGACTACATATAGAAAACTAATGTATCACAATATATATAAGTAACATATAATAAATAAATAAATAATAAATTAATATAAAAATGCCTTTGCAGGTGTGATGTATGCTGTTCTCCATATTCACTGAACTAATTGATCTTGTTAGTGTGTTTAACATTTGATCATTTCTTCTAAACACAAAGTATAATTAAGGCTGAGGCTTTTTAACCAGATTTGTCTCATGCTGACATTTAACTATCTGCTAATCATCTACTCGCTGCTTGCAGTCAGGACTTTCCTCCCTCCCACGTACGACAGGTGAAGCCATTTATTCTAAATTTAGTCGTAGAGTTATTTCACGCTCTGCTTGCTCTGAGGAAAGATAAAGTTCTTAGAGACTCACTGTGGTGTTGCCATCTTGAACTTTATGTTAAGATCTTGTTAAATAAAAATAGAAAAATACCAGCATGGTCACACACTGAGGACAGCGTGTGTGTGTGTGTGTGTGTGTGTGTGTGTGTGTGTGTGTGTTTCCTCTGACTCGAGATGCAGTGAACTGTGTTTGTATTAACTCTCCTGTTGTCCTCAGGTCAAGGAAGGGAGAAGGAAGGAAGGACAGGAGGGAGGAAGTAAGGAGAGAAGGGAAGGAAGGAAGGAAGGGAGTAAGGAGGGAGTGAGGAGGGAGTGAGGAAAAGAGGAAGGAAGTAAGGAGAGAAGGAAATGAAGGAAAGAAGGAAGGAAGGAAGGAAGGAAGGCAGTAAGGCGTTTTATTGGGACGAACCAAGTGAAACAGCTGTGATGTCATCAATCCTCACGGTCAATATCCTGTTTCCTGGTGCCGAACAATAATTCAGTGTGACTGCTTTCACTTCACTGGAGGATAACTGATAGAAAAAAACAAATCTTTTCCTTTTCTTGTCAAAAAAGAAACTTTGGCATGAAGAAAAAAAGTGTAATTAATCCCATTGAGATGCGTGAGCTGTGTGTTGGAGGTCTCGCCTTAACGAGCCTCGGAGCTTAATTGAAATTGACTTCATAAAGATTTATTCAGCTGAGGCGTCACATTTAACACACATAGGATTAACGCTGCACACGACCTCTTAATGATGTGTGAACTGCTGCAGCTAGTGTGTGTGTGTGTGTGTGTGTGTGTGTGTGTGTGTGAGTGAGTGTGTGCGTGTGTGTGTGAGAGTGAGTGTGTATGGTATGGGAGGCTATGGGAGGCCGTTTAGGGTGAAAACATTGAAATATGTGCACACACACACTGAAAACGTGCACACACACATTGAAAACGTGCACACACACATTGAAAACGTGCACACACACACTGAAAACGTGCACACACACATTGACATGATGTGCAGACACGCACTGAAAATTTCCACACTCTACCACCTTCTCACACAGCGGGATATAGGCTACTTGTGTGTGTGTGTGTGTGTGTGTGTGTGTGTGTATCTGAGTGTGCGTGTAAAATGTCAGTGCGCCCGGAAGTTGTTTCAATGTAACAGGAAGGCACCGCCATCTTTTCAAAATAAAATCAGGGCGAATGATTAATAAGATTTATGAGCAGGTGATGTGCCTTGTAGTGACAGATTGTGTGATTGTGATCTAGGCAACCATATGCACAATTAATAATTTTTAGTTCAACATCCCTAAACCTGTGGAGAGAGATATTTATTGCACACGTCACGTGAAACCTTCTATACTTTGCTTTATATCTATATATATATATATATAATCTACAATATGCAATGATTTATGTCTATTTAGACACCGTGGCTAAACCAGAAGTAGCTGTCCAAGATGGCGGTGCCTTCTGGTTACATTGAAACAACTTCTGGGCGCACTGACGTTTTACACACACACACACACACACACACACACACACACACAAGGCACATCACCTGCTCATAAATCTTATTAATCATTCGCCCTGATTTTATTTTGAAAAGATGGCGGTGCCTTCCTGTTACATTGAAACAACTTCCGGGCGCACTGACATTTTACACACACACTCAGATACATACACACACACACACACACAAGAAGCCTATATCCGGCTGTGTGAGAAGGTGATAGAGTGTGAAAATTTTCAGTGCATGTCTGCACATCATGTCAATGTGTGTGTGCACGTTTTCAGTGTGTGTGTGCACGTTTTCAGTGTGTGTGTGCACATTGTCAATGTTTTCACCCTAAACGGCCTCCCATACCACAAGTGAAGAAAAAAAGAGAGTGCACATTTCTTTTACCCAGTTTCTTCATATCAGACATTATTATTACAAAAGATGAGCTTTCCTTTCAAAATAAAAGCTCTAATCTGCCTACTACTACAAAAATATTGGAGACTTACAAGAATAAGGTTGTAAATTGCAAGTTTAGGAGATTGAACTTTCAAAACTTGGACAAATAAAACTAAATTTAAAAGCATGGTAATTTCTTTTAATAATTTATTAAAATATTTGCATTGAATTTTTAAATGAGTGACAATAAAGTGACACTTTTCTTAATATGTTGTATTTCCTGTTGAAACAGGATGTTGAAGCAGTATTCAGGAGTGAGAGCCAATAAGATGCCAGATAAGAGGAGGGAAGCCGTTTGATTGGATGGGAGTGGCAGAAGAGGCGGGGTTTCATGAACACACCAATCAGTGCAGGTAGAGATCAATAAAGATTCACAGTTTTTTTTTGTTTTTTTTGTTTTTTTTTCTCCAGGAAGTGAATTTAACTTTCCCAGAAACCACAGATGTGATGTTCAGTGTGATGATAACACATGATGTCAGGAGAGTTTCTACATGATTAACACAGATGAATGGAAACCAGCTGCTGCCTGAAAGGTGAGAGAACACATTAAAAAGTCATGAAGACAGAAAAACGACACTATTGTAAAACAAACAGCAGGAAAAATTAATTTAATGAGCTCTTTTATATCATTTATATTGAGAGTAACTGAAATATGAGGTAATATCTGCTTGGAGTAGATTGTAACACATTTTTTCCACATGTTGTTATAACTAATCCAGACTCTTCCAGTTAACAACTAAAACATTATCTTGAAAGCAGACAATGATATTACAAAAATGCAGAAGTTAAACAACAACTCTTATCTAATAATGAGCGTAAATGTGCTGCGTCTGTCTCAGGGTGAAAGGGTTAAATAGTGAATGTTCAGAGTCAATCAGCTGATTTATAACTTGTTCATGTGTCTTTTTTAATCAAGACACAGCTGGACTCAGATGATCAGATAATAATAGATTCACATATGATTAATAACCCTCCTGTTGTCCTCGAGTCGAGGGAGGAAGGGAGGGAGAAGGAAGGCAGGGAGGAAGGAAGGAAGGGAGGAAGGAAGAAGGAAGGAAAGGAGAGAGAGAGAGGAAGGAAAGAAGAAGGAAGGAAGGAAGGAAGGAAGGAAAGGAGGGAGGGAGGAAGGAAGGGAGGGAGGAAGAAGGAAGGAAAGGAGAGAGGGAGGAAGGAAGGAAGAGAGGGAGGGTGGAGGAAGGGAAGAAGGAAGGAATGGAGAGAGAGAGGAAGGAAAGAAGAAGGAAGGAAATGAGGGAGAGAGAGAGAGAGGAAGGAAGGGAGGAGGGAAGAAGGACCGAAAGGAGAGAGAGAGAGGAAGGAAGGAAGGAAGGAAGGAAGAAGGAAGGAAAGGAAGGAGAGAGAGAGAGAGGAAGGAAAGGAGGGAGGAAGGAAGGAGGGATATTTTGTGCATTAACCTGAAGCAACCTCAGGTGATATTCTCCTCCATGTTTTTGTGTTATTGTTTCTCACCACATGTTCTGATATTTAGTTTGAGATGTGAAGTTAATGTGTTTGATCTGAAGCACCTGAGAAAGTAGAGAGACTGAACACTTCCTGTTAGGACCAGGGTTATTATACATGACTTGACTATAGTTTATATTTCAGTTTAGTTTGAGTTAGTTTTGCATAGTTTTTCACTGCTAGTTTTAATTTTAGTCTTAGTTTTATTTAACTATAATAACCCTCTGAGGGTTCAGGATGGCTCTGAATATGGTAAAACCTCCACATGAACATGCACATGAAAGGAGGGATGGACAGAGTGAAAGGAGGGATGGACAGAGTGAAAGGAGGGATGGACAGAGTGAAAGGAGAGATGGATAGAGTGAAAGGAGGGATGGACAGAGTGAAAGGAGAGATGCAACAGTATTAACTTCTGTCTCTGTTTACAAAAAAATGTGAACTCATCCTTTAATATAACAAAGCCAAAGAGAAAAGTTTTCTGTTGAGCATTTTCAATCATAAATCTCATCAGTGTCCAATCACAAAAACACAGAAATAGCTAAAAAAAAAGAAAAAAAAGAAGGTGTTAATCTAAAGAAAGGATATGAATATAAAACCAGGCCTGAGTCACTGATGATGCAATCACATAATTACTGTAGATGAAGGACGAGGTAACAGCTGATCAGGCAGGCTGCTTGTCAAGAATCAGTAATAATACATCTGCAGACGAGGAGAAGAAAAAACCTGGCTGAGACTTTTCATTCACCCCCCCCCCCCCCCGCCCCCTCCTCAGACAGGGAGGCAGGAGAGTAATTATGAAGTCTAAATGTTTGTTTGTGTGTATCTGTGTGTCTGCTGGAGTAACCTCAGAGTCCTGCAGGCAGACCAAGCCGCTGATTAAGTGTTAGACGTACAGTAACAGACTCTGCAGGGATAAAGAGGAGCTGTGCAGCGAGCTCTCTGACTGCAGGGGGACAGATAACGCCCCGTTCATTCAAAACTAAAAACAACTACAACAACAACAGCAGCAGCCTTATCAAGTCGCTGCTGGAAAACTGAAGATTTGTTCATTTTCTCCAATTATAGATGTTAATGAAACTCATTTTGCTTTCTTGGTTTAACCAGTTACTCTGCAAGCTAAAAACCTAAGGAAGGAAAGGAGGGAGGAAGGAAGGAGGGAAGGAAAGGAGGGAGGAAAGGAAGGGAGGAGGGGAGGAAGGAAGAAGGAAGGAAAGGTGGGAGGATGAAGGAAGAAGGAAGGAAAGGAGAGAGGAAGGAAAGGAAGGGAGGAGGGGAGAAGAAGGAAGGAAAGGAGGGAGGAAGAAAGGAAAAGAGGAAGGACAGAGGAAAGAAGGACAGAGGAAAGAAGGACAGAGGAAAGAAGGACAGAGGACCTTCCTCCCTTCCTTCTTTCCTCTGTCCTTCTTTCTTTCCTTCCTTCCTCTTTTCCTTTCTCCCTCCCTTCCTCCTTTCTTCTCTCCTTCCTTCCTCTCTCCTTTCCTTCCTCTCTTCCTTCCTTCCTTCCTTCCTCCCTGCCTTCCTCACTCCTTTCCTTCCTTCTTCATCCTTTCCTCCCTTCCTCCTGCCTTCCCGCCTTCCTTCCTTCCTCCCTCCCTTCCTCTCTCCCTCCCTCCTTTCTTCCTCCCTCCCTCCTTTCCTTCCTTCTCCCTTTCTTCCTTTCCTTGACTCGAGGACAACAGGAGGGTTAACTACTGTATTTTATAAAAGGTTATTCTAGGTGAAGCAGAAAACTTAGACATTTCAGCCTTGAGGGCAGAAATGCTGAGAAGCAAATCACACTCTAATTATCCAGAGACTCGATATTAAAGGTGCTTTACATGATGCTTAACAAGTTCAGAAACCTGCGAGTCAAAACTTCAACCTGCTCTGAATGCTTGTTTTTTTCTACCTTGCCGATTAGCTGATGTCAATTTGTCGTCACATGCCCAGTCGCCCGTTCTGCAGTCTTGATGTGAAGGTTTCTGCTGTGGATGGGTGTATTGTAAAAGCTTCATAGTGAGCCATTACTCAGTTATCAACCGTTTCTCTCCTAGTGGTCACTCGCGGTATTGCAGCTAATAAAAAAATCCCCCCATAGACCGCCACTGTGAAAGAGATGATATATAAAAACTGCTGACAGGACACTTTAAACTGCAGACAAGCTCAATTATGACTCTTTATTTTATGAGTTTTTAATCCATGGAGGTTTTATATTTATAAAACGTTCCTCAAGCAAAGAAAAGCTATTTTAAAATCTGCGACGTCGTCACAATGTAAAGTCTGTGGGCCGAGTGAAGGAAACACTACTGAGTATAATCAGTTTAGTTCAGTCATTAAACTCAAATACAAATATATAAATAAAGTAAATAATGATATGTGTTCTTGTTTTCTTCATCTCCATTAGAAAAAGTGACAAACCAAAAGGGAAAAGTAATAACAACTATAAATAAATGAATAAATAAAGCAGTTTCTGACCGAAAAGGTGCTTATGACACTGACACCTTTTTACATTAGTCTTTCAAATTGATGTTATGGACATATCAACACAAAAAATGTCCAATAATCAGCACATATAATAATAATACAATGAAAATATACACATATATACACATATTTCTCTATATATGCATGGTTATATATCGCCTAAAGTACCAAGGTTCTTATAAATAAAGTAACCCATTATAATATTCATATATACCAGCCGAGTGATTCTCATAGGACTGAATGGCCGCCATTTTTGGTCTGGTTTTCATTTCTTATAAATAAAATATTAGTGGTTTCTCCATGTTTGTGTTTTTACTCACATATTTTGGATCAGATTTCAGCACAAATTTAGACAGGAGTGTAAATCATGTAAATATGTTCCTGTATAGCCTTAGATTTAAACATATAGACATGTAACCTGTAAATGTGCGTAATATATCACCTTTAATGTGCATATTTTAGGAACAACAGGTTTGAGCTTTTCAGGAAGTATAAAACTCAGTGTTGTGTCTCACATGGACCACATCGCTGTTTCAAAGTGATCCAACTAGATTCTGACAGGTTTTTTTTACAAAGCCGAGGAATCCTAAAAAAAAAGGAAAAAAGAAAGAAGCTCCCAGTCGACGGAGTAAAAGCTTGTTTTCTAAGTGACATTAAGCTGTAGGAGTTAGAGGCTCGGTGGATCGGATCTGTGCTGAGCCGCCGCCACCGCTACCGCTGCTGCCGCTCCTGCCGCCGCCGCCGCTGCTACCGCTGCCGCCGCCGCCGCTGCTGCCTCTCCTCCCGCTGCCGCTCCTGCCGCCGCCGCTCCTGCCGCTCCGCAGTGAAACCAGAGAGGAGCAGCCGTGTGCAGCTGCTCCGGTGCAGAGTGAACCAGGCTCCGCTGGGAGCTCTTAAAGCCGGGCCTGAAGCCTGCTGCAGGGCCTCTGCTCTCCTCCTCCTCCTCCTCCTCCTCTTCCTCCTCACCCCCCCCTCCCTCCCTTAGGAGACAGATCCAAATTGTTGTGTGAGGTGAGGATGGAGATGGATGGAGCTGCACTGCTGCTAACCTTCCTGTCGTCCTCCCGGGTCAAATTTACCCCGTCTGTTTTGACTGTTCCTTCTTTCCTTCATTCCTTCCTTCCTCCCTCCATCCTTTCCTCCCTTCCTTCCATCCTTCTTTCCTTCCTCCTTTCCTTCCTTCCTCCCTCCCTCCCTCCCTCCTTTCCTTCCTTCCTTCCTTCTTCCTCCTTTCCTTCCTTCCTTCCTTCTTCCTCCCTTCCTCCCTCCCTTCCTTCCTTCTTCCTTCCTTCCTCCTTCCCTTCCTTCCTCCCTTCCTTCCGTCCTTCCTCCCTTTCTTCCTTCCTCCCTTTCTCCCTTCCTTCCTCCTCCCTCCCTCCTTCTTTCTTTCCTTCCTTCCTTCCTCCTTTCATCCCTTCCTCCCTCCCTCCCTCCCTTCCTTCCTCCTTTCATCCCTTCCTCCCTCCCTCCTTTCCATCCTTCTTCCTCCCTTCCATACTTGCCATCCTTCTTCCTCCCTTCTTCTCTCTCTCTCTCCCTTCCTTCCTTCTTCCTCCCTCCCTTCCTCCCTCCCTCCCCTTCCTTCCTTCTTCCTTCCTTGACTCGAGGACAACAGTAGGGTTAATGTCTCCTTCTTCCTCCTGCAGACATTCAGCTCCTCTGTCGGGGGTGGGGGGTGGGGGTGGGGTGGGGGGTGTGATCAGATTTTTTAAGCTGATAAAAGAGAGTAAGAAAAGCTCAGCGACACACACATGAAGTTAACCGGAGCGCTTGTCATATTCTGATGTAAGATGTGAAGTGACTGGAAAGCTCACAGTCGCCTCTCTGCTCGCCCCATAAATCCATCTTCTCTCTCTCTGCTTTCTGTTGCCAGGGAAACGGCAGACATGCAACTCAATGTATCAGGGAGAGTCGGAGATGACATGATGAGACAGTGAAACAAGAGGAAGGGGAGGAGGAGGAGGGAGGGAGGGAGGGAAGAAAGGAAGAATGGAAGAATGAAGGAAGGAAAGAAAGAAAGGAGAGAGTGAGGGAGGAAGGAAAGGAGGAAGGAAAGGAGTAAGGAGGGAGGGAAGGAGGGAGGAAAAGAAGGAAGGAAGGAAGGAAGGAAAGAAAGAAAGGAGTAAGGAGAGAGGGAGGGAGGAAAGAAAGGAGGGTTAGGGTTAGAAAGGAAAGGAGTAAGGAGGGAGGGAGGAAGGAAGGGAGGAAGAAGAAGAAAGGAAAGGAGGAAGGAAGGAAGGAAAAATAGGAGTAAGGAGAGAGGGAGGGAGGAGGAGGAGGAGGAGGAGGAGAGGCAGAAGGAGGAGAGGGAGGAGGAGGAGGAGGAGGAAGGGAGGGAGGGAGGGAAGAAAGGAAGAATGGAAGAATGAAGGAAGGAAAGAAAGAAAGGAGAGAGTGAGGGAGGAAGGAAAGGAGGAAGGAAAGGAGAAAGGAGGAAGGAAAGGAGTAAGGAGGGAGGGAGGAAAGGAGTAAGGAGGGAGGGAAGGAGGGAGGAAAAAGAAGGAAGGAAGGAAAGAAAGAAAGGAGTAAGGAGAGAGGGAGGGAGGAAAGAAAGGAGGGTTAGAGTTAGGAAGGAAGGAAGGAAAGGAGTAAGGAGGGAGGGAGGAAGGAAGGAAGGAAGGAAATGAGGAAGGAAGGGAGGAGGAAAGGAGGAAGGGAGGAAGGAAGGAAGGAAGGAAAGAAAGGAGTAAGGAGAGAGGGAGAGAGGGAGGAGGAGGAGGAGGTGAGAGGGATGGAGGTGGAGGAGGAGGAGGAGGAGGAGGAGGAGGAGGAGGAGGAGAGGCAGGAGGAGGAGGAGGAGAGAGAGGAGGAGGAGGAGAGGGAAGATTTAGGAGGAATATTTCTGTCAGAGGGAGGAAAGGAAGAAGGAAAGAAGGAAAGGAGTAAGGAGAGAGGGAAGGAGGGAGGAAAAGAAGGAAGGAGGAAGGGAGGAAGGAAG